>NW_020954642.1:7500637-7503472 GCF_900497805.2 Vombatus ursinus
CTTCTCTTCTCTTCTCTTCTCTTCTCTTCTCTTCTCTTCTCTTCTCTCTGTCAATATTTATCAATCAATTGATAAACAGAAAGATAGATATACACACAAATATATATATATACATGTGTGTGTATGTGTATATACATATATACATATATCTATTAATATACATACACATATACATATACATACACACACACACACAGGCCAGTAAGATGTTGCACTGGATAGAGTGCAAGGCCTAGAGTCAGGCAAACTCATCTTCCTGAGTTCAGATTTGGCCTCAGACACTTCATAGTGTGTGACCCTGGGCAAGTCACTTAATTCTGTTTGCCTCAGTTTCCTCCTTTGTAAAATGTGCTGGAGAAGAAAATGGCAAACTACTGCAGTATCTTTACCAAAAAAACCCAAAATGGGGCTATGAAGCATAGGACATGACTAAACAACAACAAAATTATACACTTATAGAGTATGATATTATATAAACAAACATATGAGTATATAATATAAAAATATGAACATGTGCACATATAAGTATGTACTAATTATTTTATATATCACATATGATTATATATGTGAATGCATAAAGTACATACAATATATGAATATATATATAAAGTATAGCATGAATAATTTGGCTTCATACATATCTAATACCAAATATTTCTCAAATAAATAAGATCATTTTTTTTCCTACTCGATTCCCTCTTCCTAGGTAGGATTTTATGTCTTTGTGTGTATATGTGTGTTTATGTATGTATATATGCATGTATATGTTTGCAGTGTACACATATATTCATATACGCACTGATATACGTATGCATGTATGTTTGTATACATATGTACATACATCGATGTGTGTGCATATATTATATGTGTGTATAGATGTATGTGATATGTTTATAATACGTATATGATATATATAATACCAACCACTTCTGGTGTCTGTGTGTATGTAAAGATAAATGTTATAAATTATTTAAAATTTTTCCCTTTTTGCACTCATTTTTAATTTTCTTTGTACTTATTAGTCACAAGTAATCAGAATAATATATTTTGTCATTTGTAATTGCCTGTATACTCTGTTTGGATAAGATTATATCTCCTCATAGTTGTGAGTGGTATTATGATCTGCTTCTTTTTTAATTTTTTTAATAGTGTGATCTTTAATATTTTTTTAATAGTGTGATCTTTAATATTAATTGTATCCATTTAGAATGTCTTCTATATGGATGGAGAAAGTTGATGATCTAAGCTTAATTTCTGCCAAACTGCTTAAAAATTTTCCCAGAGTTTTTTTTTTCTTTAAATCAAATAACAGACCCCACTCCCCCTGCCATATTTATTTAAGGAGCACTTTTTAAATTTAATCTAGTTTTCTTTTTTTTGTGCTTTGGTCGATCTAACCCCAGATATGTTATGCATTTTTAGGTTTGGAATGGGATTTCTATTTCTATTGTTTCTTGGACTTAGTTATTATTATCAAAGAGACTTAGAGGTTTTTTTTTTTGAGGGTTTATGTTGTAGCTGGAAACTTTGAAGTTTTTTTCTCAATTACTATCTTCATTTATACATTATGATTTTTCAAATATGTCATCATATCGTCAGTAGATATGGGCAGTTTTAATGCCGCTATACTTTATGCATTTAATTTCTCTTGGCCTTCTTGATAATTCCAGATATTCCAGATAATTCCAGAATTATACAATAATGGGGAGAGTGGGAGTTCTATCTTATTTTTTTTTATTTATTTGAAAATGTTTTAGTATCTGCCAATTGCATATGATACTTTCTTTTGGTTTTAAGTATTATTTTATGATATTAAGGAAAGTCATGCTTATATGTTATAGGAGTTTTAGTGTAAACCCCCTCCTTATTTTGGATTTCATTGTGTGCCTTTTAGTCTGTTTTTTGTTTCTTTCCTCAATAATGATTTTTATTGTATTATATTCTGTAAAGTATATTTCTTTTCATCTTTTTACCTTTGTTTGTAATTTTTCTGTGCCCTAATACAAGATCAGTTTTTTAAAGCTTTATGAGACATTAAGAAATATGTATATTCCTTTATAGTCCCATTTAAGAGATACCATAAATGCTTTAGTTTTAATTTTTGATAAAATCATTCAAAACTGAGAAAGAGGGAGACATTGAAGTTTCCTCTCACTATTTTTTTACTCTCTTTGTATTATTGTAGCTCAGGTAAAGTTATCTTTATGAACAGGGATGGCAAGTCATTTTGAGCACATAAGCTTATTACACATAGTGATTTCTTATCTATATTTTCTTTCAGCATAATGTTGTTTCCTTGTTTAGCCATTTTGTAATGTTTATTTCTGCTTTGTTGGACAACATGATTACATCTGCTTTATTTTTTAAAATTCAGTTGCTACATAATATTTTTTCCCACCTCCTTTTATTTCATGTATGTCTCTCTTTTTAAAATGTATTTCTGGTGCACAATAGACTTTAGGGTTTTGTTATGTTACCTATATGTCATTCTTTTTTTTTCTTTTTATTGGATTGTTTAATCCTTTCACATTTAAGGTTATCAAGTCAAATTTGTATTTTCCTTCATTTATCTCTAATGTTATTATTTTTCCAAGTTTTAATGTTTTCTAATCTTCTGTAAATACAGTACTCTTATTTCTTAATTTTTTTTTACTCTGGAATATCTTAATTTTATTTAACATTATTTTTTTTAGTTGGCTTTATTCCCACTGGCTCGCTTCCCATCACTCCACATTCCCCCCCCCAATTTTTTTCTTCTTTCTCTAAAATTTTTTTTATTGATTTTTGTTTTCTTTCTTTCTTTCTTTCTTTCTTTCTTTCTTTCTTTCTTTCTTT
>NW_020954642.1:7503482-7592688 GCF_900497805.2 Vombatus ursinus
TTTCTTTCTTTCTTTCTTTCTTTCTTTCTTTCTTTCTTTCTTTCTTTCTTTCTTTCTTTCTTTGCTGGGCAATGAGGTTAAGTAACTTGCTCAGGGTCACACAGCTAGTAAGTATCAAGTATCTGAAGCCAGATTTGAAGTCAGGTCCTCCTGACTCCAGGGCAGGTGCTCTATCCACTGTGCCACCTAGCTGCCCCAGATTTTCATTTTCTTTCCTCATTTCGTGCTTTTTTTTAAATTCTCCTCTCCTTTTCCCCTTCTCACTTTGTCAAGTTGATTCCCATGGTCCTCTTTGAGAAACAAGGAGAAACCACACAATCCTTTAAGTCTACTCTATATCCTTATTTCCTGGTTCATGTCTGCCATATTTCTCTAGTACCTCTCTCTGCTCTGCGTTCTTCATGGAATCAAAACTTCCACGATATTCATTTTGTGCTCTCCCTTCTAACCAGTTTCTGTGATTGTCTTGAATCAGCTTGCTCCCTCCCATCCCATTTTCCCATTTTACTTCACTCCAAAAATGATGCTAATTGTTGTAAATGACACAGACTACACTTCCCTGTGTCCTACATCCCCAATTGTGCAACCTACCACTGATCTCTGTCTTCCCTATGATCATCTTCCTACCTCATTCATCTCAAAAATCTACTGTTTTCATGCTCTTCTACTCACCTAAGTGCAAATACCCCACAGAAGTGTCAACTCCACCCCCCCCATTCCCAAGGCAGTAGGAATGATCTTTTTAATCATTGAGTCACAGACTCTCAGTGCATAGACACTCAGTGCACTATCCCCATTTCCCTTCATAAAACATTTCTCTTCACCTATCAGACTATTTATCATTGACTTCTCTCACCACCACCAAAAACAAGGTCTTCCTTGCCTACCCGCATTTTCAAATCCTTTCCCCCACTTCCTCATCTACTCCTCTGCTGGTTTTTCTCTTCCTGGGGAAAAAAATGGGAGTTATTTTACCTCTTGCTTAGCCCTCCACTTGATGGGTTACAGGAAACAATCCCCTCTATCCTCTTCTCTTCCATTTACCTTCCCCCATTTGACTTCCCCAAACTGATTCACTTGTAGGCAGGGTTATAAAAAGTTCTTTCCATAATATTCCAGGTCCACCATTCCACTATCTCCTGCATCTGATTTCTGCCTTCACTGCTGTCTCCTCCTATAAATTTAAGAATTAATTTCTTACTTATTACTCTGCTGTTACTGTTGCTTTTGCTGTCATTAGCTTTTATATTTTATATTCATTTACCATTCAGGAAATTCTATTGTTTGGGATATTCATGATGCAAATAATCGCTTTAAGGCTGGTTTTCTTTCTAAGAATGTTTCAAATGTCTTTTAATATTTATTTTTTTCATTGGTTAAGCTGACATCTGCAGGATAGGTCACACTGACCTGCATCCTGAGCTCCATTGCTCTTTAGAACAAATTATGTCATTCCCTCTTGTGTCTTCTGATGGGTGAAGAATAGTTTTGTGTTATTCAAATTTCCTCTCTTTTGTATTTGAAGGTCTTTCAGTTGGTCATTTGAAGAAGAATTTTTTTTTTCCTCTCAGTTGAACTGCTAAATTAAACTGCTTTGTGCCTTGGAGTTTACAGCTATGCATTTTTTTTTTCTGGAGGTGATCAATGGATTCTTTCAAATGGCTTTTTTCCTGTTTAGAAATTTTCTGCATTTTTCTTGTATTATTTCTTGCATTATGGTGCTCAGATTTTTTTGTTTTGTCATTTTCTTCTCATATAATTTTTTTATTAATTTATTTTGAATGATCAACAATCACTTCCATAAGCTTTGAGTTTTAAATTTTTCTCCCTCTTCCTCCCCACCTCCCTCCCCTAGATGGTGTGCAATCTGATATAGGCTATACATATACATTCTTATGAAACATATTTTCACATCAGTGATGTTGTAAGTAAGAATTAGAACCAAAAGGAGGAACCAACAGAAAGAGGAAACAAAACACAACAGAAGAAAAACAAATAGCAAGTAGTATACTTGAATCTGCATTCAAACTCCATAGTTCTTTCTTCTTTGTGGATAGCACTTTCCATCATGAGGCCTTTGGAGATGTCTTAGATCCTTGTATTGCTGAGAAGGGTTAAGTTAATTAATATTAGTCATCGCACAACATGGCTGTTGTTGTGAACAATTTTCTCCTGGTTCTGCTCACTTCACTCAGCATCAGATCATACAAGTCTTTCTAAGTTTTTCTGAAGTCAGCCTGTTCATCATTTCTTATAGCACAATAGTATCTCATTACATTCATATATGACAACTTGTTCAGCCATTCCCCAATTGATGGGTATCCTCTCAATTTCCAATTCTTTGCTACCACAAAAAGAGCTGCTATAAATATTTTTGTACATGTACAATGAAGTAATATCATTCCTAAACATATATACACTGAATTGTATATCATCCAAATTCTTAGAGGAGAGGTTCAGGGAGTTACAGGAAGAAATAGACAGCACTCCTTAAAATAGCTCAAGAATGATTTTAAAAGTCAAATGAGAGAGGTAGAAGAGTCCTTAAATATACAATTGACCAACTGGAAAAAAAAGTACACTGAAGAAGACAAATCCTAAAAAATACAATTGCCCAAATGGGGAAGGAGGTACAAAATCTAATAGAAGAAAACAATTTGTTAAAAATTAGAATTGGGCAAATGGAAGCTAATGACTCTATGAAAGAGCAAGAATCAGTCAAACAGAAGTGCTATTGCTGGGTCAAAGGGTATGCACAATTTTGTAGCTCTTTGGGAATGGTTACAAATTGCTCTCCAAAATGGTTGGATCATTTCACAACTCCACCAATAATGCATTAGTGTTCCAATTTTCCCACATCTTCTCCAATATTTATCATTTTCCTGTTTTGTCATGTTGGCCAGTCTGATAGGTGTGATGTGGTACTGCATTTTGATTTGCATTTCTCTAATCAATAGTTATTTAAAGCATTTTTTCATATGACTATAGATGCCTTTAATTTCTTCATCTGAAAATGGCCTGTTCATATCCTTTGACCATTTATCAATTGGGGAATGACTTATACTCTTAGAAATTTTACTGAATTATCTATATATTTTAGAAATAAGGCCCTTATCAGAGAGACTGGTTGTAAAAATTCTTTCCCAATTTTCTACTTTCCTTCTAATCTTGGTTGCATTGGCTTTGTTTGTGCAAAAACTTTTCAATGTAATGTAATCAAAGTTATCCATTTTGCTTTTTGTAATGGTCCCTATCTCCTGTTTGGTCATGAATTCTTCTGTTCTCCATAAATCTGATAGGTAAACTATTCTTTGCTCTCCCAGTTTGCTTACAGTATCAGCCTTTATATCTAAATCATGAACCAATTTTGACTTTATTTTGTTATATGGTATGAGATTTTGGTCTATGCCTAGTTTCTGCCATATTCTTTTGCAGTTTTCCCAGCAGTTTTTGTCAAAGAGTGAGTTCTTATCCCAGAAGCTGGGGTCTTTGGATATATCCAATAACAGATTACTATAGTCATTGACTACTGTGGGTTTATTTTATATCCTGCTACTTTGCGAAAGTTGTTTATTATATCAAGTAGTTTATTTTTTACTTGATTCTCTAGGATTCTCTAAGCATATCATCATATCATCTGCAAATAGTAATAACTTTGTTTCTTCTTTGTTTATTCAAATACCTTCAATTTCTTTTTCTTCTCTTATTGCTAAAGCTAATGTTTCCAGTTCGATGTTGAAAAACAGTGGTGATAATGGACATCCTTGTTTCAATCTCGATCTTATTGGAAATGCCTCTAGCCTGTCCCCATTACATATAATGCTTGCTGAAGGTTTTAGGTAGATGCTATTCATTATTTTAAGGAACACTCCATTTATTCATATAGTCTCTAATGTTTTTAATAGGAATGGGTATTGTATTTTGTCAAAAGCTTTTTTCTGCATCTATTGAGATGATCGTGTGGTTTCTGTTAGTTTTGGTGCTGATATGATCAATTATGCTGATAGTTTTCCTAATATTGAACCAGTCCTGCATTCCTGGTATAAATCCTATCTGGTCGTAGTGTATTATTCTTGTGATAAGTTGCTATAATCTATTTGCTAATATTTTATTTACAATATTTGCATCTATATTCATCAGAGAAATTGGTCTATAATTTTCTTTCTCTGTTTTGACTCTTCCCAGTTTAGTTATCAGCACCTTATTTATGTCATAAAAAGAATTTGGTAGGACTCCTTCTTCACCTATTTTCCCAAATAATCCACATAGTATTGGAATTAATTGTTCTTTAAATGTTTGATAAAATTCACTTGTAAATCCATCTGGCCCTGGAGATTTTTTTCCTAGGGAGTTCATCAATGGCTTTTTCAATTTCTTTTTTTGAGATGGGGTTATTTAAGTATTTTACTTCTTCTGTTAATCTGGGCAATTTATATTTTTGTAAATATGTATCCATTTCACACTAAGATTGTCAAATTTATTGGTATACAGTCGGGCAAAATAGTTCCTAATTATTGTTTTAATTTCCTCTTCCTTGATGGTAGCTTCACCCTTTTCATTCTTGATACTGGTAATTTGTTTTTCTTCTTTCTTTTTTTAAATTAAATTAACCAAAAGTTTATCTATTTTATTGTTTTTTTTTCATAAGACCAGCTCTCAGTTTTATTTAGTAGTTCAATAGTTTCTCAATTTCAATTTTATTAATTTTTCTTTTCATTTTCAATATTTCTAATTTGATGTTTAATTTAGGATTTTTAATTTGTTCTTTTTCTAGTTTTTTTAGTTGTATGCCCAATTCATTTATCTCCTCTTTTTCTATTTTATTTATGTAAGAATTTAGAGATATAAAACTTCTCCTAAGAACTGCTTTCACTGCATCCCATAAATTTTGGTATGTTGTCTCATTATTGTCATTCTCTTTAATGAAGTTATTGATTGTTTCTATAATTTTTTGTTTGACCCAATCATTTTTTAGGATTAGATTATTTAATTTCCAATTATTTTTAGTTTATCTTTCCATGACCCTTTATTACACATAATTTTATTGCATCATGATCTGAAGAGGATGCATTTAATATTTCTGCATTGGATTGTGAGGTTTTTATGCCCTAGCACATGGTTAATTTTTGTGTATGTGCCTTGTACCACTGAGAAAAAAGTATATTCCTTTCTATCCCCATTCAATTTTCTCTAGAGGTCTATCATACCTAACTTTTTTAATATTCTATTCAGCTCTTTGACTTCTTTCTTGTTTATTTTGTGATTAAATTCATCTAGGTCAGAGAGAGGGAGGTTGAGATCCTGCGCTAGTATAGTTTTGCTGTCCATTTCTTCCTGTAACTCCCTGAACTTCTCCTCTAAGAATTTGGATGATATACAATTTGGTGCATGTATGTTTAGTAATTTAGTAATCATTGTCTATGGTGCCTTTTAGTAGGGTGTAGTTTCCTTCCTTATCTCTTTTCATAAGATCTATTTTTGTTTTTGCTTTGTATGAGATCAGGATTACTACCCCTGCTTTTTTTTACTTCAGCTGAAGCGTAATGTATTCTGCTCCAGCCTGTTAACTTTACCCTGTGTGTGTCACTCTTTTTCAAATGTGTTTCCTGTAAACATGTTGTAGGATTATGGTTTTTAATCTATTCTGTTATCTGCTTCCGTTTTATGGGAGAGTTTCATCCCATTCACGTTCAGAGTTATGATTACTATCTTTGTCTTTCTCTCCATCCTGCCCCCCCCCATTAATGCTTTTCTTTCTCCTTTCTCTTTTTCCCTCTTCACTAGTGTTTTACTTTTGACCACTGCCTCCCTTCTATTTACCCCTTCCCTTTTCTTCCCCTTTCCCTTTACTGCTTCTTCCCTCCCTTCTATCCCCCTCCCTTTTCCTTCCCCTTTTCCCTCCTACTGCCTATAGGGCAAGTTAGATTTCTATACCTAACTGATTATGTTATTCCTTTCTTGAGCCAAATCTGATTAGAGTAAGGTTTAAACAATGTCCATCTCCCTCCCTTCTTTCCCTCTGCTGTAATTTGTTTTTGTGTCTTTTCCTGTTATGTAATTTACCCATCTGCCTCCTCCTTTCCTTTTCTCTCAATACATATTCTTAGATCAGATTATTCCACTTACTTGGATCCATTTAACCCACTTGATGAGATTTTTTTTATCATTACATCAAAGTCAACTTGTATCTACCCCCTTTATGTATACCTCTTCAACATGGTATAATAACAATACATTTCTCAAGAGTTAAAAGTGTTGGGGCAGCTAGGTGGCGCAGTGGATAGAGCACTGAACCTGAAGTCAGGAGGACCTGAGTTCAAATCTGGCCTCAGATCAAACACTTGACACTTACTAGCTGTGTGACACTGGGCAAGTCACTTAACCCCAATTGTCTAAAACAAACAAACAAAAAAGAAACACAAGTTACAAGTGTCGTCTTCTCTTGTAGGGATGTAAATAGTTTGCCCTTATTAACAACATATTGCATCTTTCTGTCTCATTTACCTTTTTATTTCTCTCTTGAGTCTTGTATTTGAAGATAAGATTTTCTGTTGAGCTCTGGTCTGTTTATCAGGAAGGTTTGGAATTATCCTATTTCATTTGAATATCCATCTCCTCTCCTGAAAGATCATGCTCATTTTCACTGGGTAGTTGATCCTTGATTATAATTCAAGCTCCTTTGCCTTATGAAATATCATGTTTCACGCGCTACAGTCTAAATTTTAATGTAGAAGCTGAAAGGTCCTGTGTAATCCTGACTGTGGTTCCATGATATTTAAATTATTTCTTTCTGGCTGCTTGCAGTATTTTCTCTTTGACCTGGTAATTTTGGAATTTGGCTGCTATATTCCTTGTCACTTTCAATTTGGAATCTCTTTCAGGAGATGAGCAGTGGAATGAGTCAGACAAAGGAAGGTAATCTTAAAGGAAAAGTCATTGGGGGTTGGAAAGAAAAGGTTCAGACAAAGGAAGATGGATATAGATAGAGACAGAGAAAGAGAAATAGATAGGAGAAGTATTTATCATATTAGAAGTTGAAGCATCTCGGCATTATATAATTTGACATTGTAAATACTCCAAAAGGATCTTGGGGATCCCTAACAATCTCTGGACTCTACTTTGATGACTTCAAAAAAAGGAAGAACATCTTAGAAAAAAAACAGCCTTGGGGAATACTCATGGATGTCACTGGATGTGATATTGAAGGGAAAAAAAATTGGAAAGGATATTGATAAGGAGTAATTTGGCAGATAGGAGCAAAATCAACTGAGAGCAGAGGCATGAGGACCTAGAGAAGAAGTTCTGCTTAATGTTTGAGGAAAGGTGCTGTAGAGAATAGGGTAGAATAAAATAAAAGGTTCACTTCATTATGATGAAGGTCCAGTTGAAATTAGGTAATATACATTGGTGCAACTCTTTAGCATAGTTTCTTCTCCATATACATTATATTTAGGTACAAAACCTTTTAGGGTGTGTGACTGACTTTTTGTTCATTTTAGCTATTATTGTTGGGTGAGAGGGTGTTTGTTTTATTGCTGAGACTGGGATAATGCATTCATTTCCCACTTGGTTTTATAGATAGAAGTGCAGAAATTCAAATGAGCAGCAATCTTAGAAAACACTTACCAAATAGATTCTTAGTAACAGTATTATATCAAACCCTCATTAGCCTCTCACCTGCACTATTTTGATAGACTATTAAAATAGTCACTAATATGGAGTCTTTCTACTCTCTATTTTATCTGAAACAATGTTGCCATATTCATCTCCTTAATGTATACCAATGCATAAAAACACAGCATGATGATATATTCCTTACTATTTCTCAGATTTCCAGATTAATTTTCTTTTTAAGCTCAGAATATGGAAATGCAAACTTTAAGCCAGGATAATACATGTAAATTCTTGGATAGTAAAGAATCTTCACTGGGTATCATGCCTAGTGAATTAATATAGACAGACCCTCATATCAACGGTTTCAAATATAAATCATCTGAGTTAACTCTTGGGCCAGGGAAGTGGACAATGAGTTATCAAAAGTTAATATAACCTGTTCCTTTTTTTCTCTTTTCTGTAGAATAATTAAAAAGGTAAAAACAAACGGTACATGCATGGAAGCACATACACATTTTCATGAATGCATTAGGATATCTAAAAACAAAGAAACTGAGAAAAAATATTGTTCCTAGTTTTTAAAACTCAGATTCTCTACTCCATGCATTACAAAATAATTGTTCATTCTTTTGAGGAGTAATAGTTAAGACCATGATTAGAAGGGGATAAATATTTGCTTAATATAGTGGTTCTTAATCTTTTGTGAATATGTATGAATATGTTTGTGCTTGTGAGATGGACCCTATACCAATGTAGTAAAACCTATGAACCACCGCCCCATAATATTTTTAAATACATGAAATAAATATAAAGGATTTCAAAGGAAACTGGTCATCTTGAAATGCCGCTGTAATTTTTAATTTTTTAAAAATTTGTATTCTTTAGTTTATAAACCCCAAATTAATAATCCCTGTCTTAGTGCATGACAAGGAATGACACCCAGGGAAAAAAATTACGTCTTATAGGTTTCTAATTGTTAATTTCCTTATCTGGGAAATAGGGATAATATTTGGTCCAGGTATGTTCTTAAACTGCTTCTGTTGAATCTTACCTCACATTGCTAGGAGCACACAGTTGCCCTTGGTTGTTATTGATTTTAATGCTTTTGCCCCTTAAAAAGAATTTTAGTATCGTTGACCTATAACTTATTGTATAAATTACATAAAGGCAAGTTATTAAAGGAAGTAGCTTATGGGTATGTCTCATAGCATAAGATGAATTTTGTACCCAGGAATTTCCTACATTAAATAAACCTAAAGCAGGATTTGTGTGTTTTGAACAACAATTCCTTGGCACAGACACACATCTTAACAGTTCAGTGCTTATTGAAGCCATCCCTTAATGTAAAAAGAGAAAAAAAGTGGCTAAACTGTTAGATAACACAAACAACATAACAAAGATTCAAGCCCTCTGGAAAAGGCATTGTTCCATACTAATATAAGATCAATAGAAAAATGAGCTCCATCTCATGCTCATGTTTCTGAAACAGCTCTAGAGCTAATGGTGTCAGAGATTTCATTGAGTTATACAAAGTTCAAAATGCCGATGAGGAGTGCAGTAGCCATTTCCTGAAAGGACTCATACTGAAAGGTCTCACACAGCTTTGAAAGGACTGAGGAGATTTTTTTCCCCCTCTCCTGATACGGATGGAAAAAAGTCACAGGTCCATCTGCTGAAGAGAAAAGACGACGTTTCTGGGGAGAGCAACTATGGGGAACACAGAGAAGGCCAGAGAAAGGGATCAATTTCTACCACCACCACCCCTAAAAATAAGGCCAGGAGCTGTGGTTGCCATGATAACTGGAAATGTGCTGTAGCATGGCATGTAAGCTTCAAGGTCTGTCTTAGAGGAAGAGATACAAACTGACAGAATGATGTAACACATTTGCAGACAGGAAGGAGGGAGAAAGCAGGCATAGACAAAGTTGGCCCGATTCAAGTAATGGTGGACTTGGAAGTGGGAAGATTTGAGTTCTAATTCTGCTTCAGACACTTGTTAGCTATATAATCTTAAACATAGGATCTATGACCCTGAGCTTCTCTCAGCCTCAGTTTCCTCATCTGTAAAACGGCAATAATAATTGCATTTACTTCCCAGGGTTTGTTGTGAGGATCAAATGGGTAAAGTGGCTTGTAAACTTTATAGGGCTAGATAAATGCTAGTTATTAGCCAATACATGAGGGAAGGAAGTGGTTAAAAAGTGAGACAAGTTTCCACCTTCTTAAGGTCTTGGATTTAACTTAAAATGCTAGGATTCCATTAAATGCTAGGCTTTGAGAATTTTATTTTATTATATTCTTTTTCAGAGACTATTACTAAAATCTTCAGAAAAAGGAAAGGACTAAAATAATGACTATGTTAAAGGACCTCAGAATTAAGTTTCCCTCTGTTCTTTACTGCCTTTGATAAGCCTGCTCTATGGTTAATGCTTTTGTTGGCCTCAGTGGTCGGAGGTGGAGCAACCGAGCACATTGGGAAATGCAAGAAAGATTCTTATGTTCCCAGGGGAAGTCTACATAGAAGAGAAGTGATCCATAGATAATTGTGCTAGAGAGGCCCCTAAGATTGAATTCATACCTTCTGTCAGAGATCAGGGTTTAACATTTGGGATTTAATAAATTAGTAAGCTTCCCATCAAGTCCTGACATTTTTACTTTTGTAACATTTCTTGTATTTGCACCTTTGTCTCCTCTGACATTGGAACCAGGCTGGTACAGGCCCTTATTTTTTCATGCCTGGAGTACTGCAAGAGCCTTCTGGTTGGTGTCCCTGTCTCAAGTCTCTCTCCACTCCAATTCATTCTCTACTCAGCTGTCAAGTTATCAAATTCCTTCCCAAAGTGCAGATATGATGGTATCACTTCCTGTCCTCCATTCAATAGCTCTAATGACTCCCAATTATCTCTTGGATCAAATAAGTTTGATTTTTAAAGCCTTTCATAATCTGACCCCACCCTATGTTTCCAATATTCTTAAACATTATGCCCACTCCTATGTACTCTGTGGTCCAATGACACTGTCCTCCTTAATGTTCCTTTCACAAAATACTCCTTTCTGCCTAAAGCATTTTCACTAGTTGTCCTCTATATCAGCATTTGTCTTGCTATTCATCTTTGCTTTCTAGTTTCCCTGTCTTTCCTTAAGTTGTCCCACCCTTCATTCTGCTTATTCTTCGTGCCTTTCCTTGAGACTGTCCTCACTTTATCCTGTCTATATCTTGTTTGTAATTAAGTTTTCTCCTCCATGAGACTATGAGATCTTTGAGAAAATGACTGAGTTTTTGCTTTGTTTATGTCCCCAGAGCTTCCCATAATGCCTGACACACAGCAGGCATTTATAAATGTGAGTTGACTGACTGACTGAAGGTCTTGAAGTAGAGGAGAGATGTCACCAATCTGAGATGTTTTTGAAGAGATTAATTTACAGATATGATTTGTATTCCAAGGTCCTTTCCAAACCTGAGATTCTATGATTTAAAAGGAGAACTTCCTTTCTATTTCAAGGTGAAGGTAAATGTAAGAGTGGGAGGTAGTTGAAATTGAAGTCCATTTGAAAACTTCAATCTTGGCTTCCAGAATTTATGTTTAAACCATTGGCTATTGTTTTAACAAGTGAGCTAATTTGTCCCCAACCAAATATTTTCATGAATGCAATCTGCAGATATTCTTGTCTTTAATTAGATAGAATTAGAGTATTAACAAGACAATCTAATTATTACCTATATTGTCTTCTTTTCATGAAACTGTTTTCAATTGCCCAATAGGAAGTTAGATCCTGGAGGAATTTCCACCCTCCCAGAAGAAGGAAAGGAAACAATGAAGGAAAAGTATGTTATCATAGAGATTTAATAAAGACTTGTTAACCTGGACTGAATCTAGGAGCATATGGACTAATGTCGGTCCCAATTCTAAAGTCCCTGACCTTTACTGACCCAAGTGCTCTGACTCCTTCACTCATCTTCTTGTTTCCTACTTCTGTGTTTCCATTTCTATCCTTATTGCTTATGTCTCAGTTCTTGACACCATACTGTTTAAAGGATATTTTTTTGATGTCATTTGTACCTGTCGCTGATTTCTCGAGTAAGATACTGACTCTTCCCCTAATAACTTTCTTGCTACAAACTGTGGTGCTTTTGTTGTGTGGATAATGAATGCAGAGCCAGGATAAGATGGTTTGGGGGCAAATAACATGACCCACTTTCCTTCTTATGATGTGCTTTCTTCTTGAAAACGCAGCCAAAGATGAGATAGATCTTTCTTTCTATGCCCCAGATACACAGTGAGAATGCCATAAATTGTGAATCATAATCCTGTATTTACATTATGGGAGAGGCTAGAGAAAGGGAACACTCTTCTGCTTTTAAAGTCTCCTTCCTTGAAGGACAACTAATAAAAAAAAAAGGACCCAATGGATATTTTAAAAAGAGTTCAGACATCATAATAAGTACCATTCTAGGTCACTTTGCACACCCAAGGTTTTTTTTTTTTCATGACTGTTTACTAAGCCACACTGAACAACTTAATAAACACAATTAGTGGTAAGCTCTGTTATTCTCTTTTTGACAGTTGATAAATAATGTTCATATATTCTTACTCATAAGCGCAAACCTTCTACTTAACAAGGAAATCCCAAAGAATGAATTTTGCATGTTTATATGGCTTCTTTTTTGGTAGATGACAAATATGATTCTGCTATTGTTATTCACGCCTCAGTCATTCTTGATGAAAGAAAAATAGAAACATCCAGGCATCATTTGGAGGTGCCTCTCAACCTCAAAAGAAGTTAATAGTTTGTACTACATTAGTAATACTCTTTTTCTAAATAAGACCATTAAAAATAATTATGGTATTTCCTTGAGTGGCTTCTTTCCTGGCCTAGGACCAAGTCCTGGACATCTTTGACTTTGACAAAATATTGTTAATTTGCTGGCAAATAGGGAAATGGAAGTAGGGATATGGATTGTAGCTAATTCCCTGAAGATGGGGATATAGCCAATAAGACAGTGAAAGTGAGAGGGGAGAGTTCAAGAAGGGACTGAAGAATGCCAACCTTATCTACACATTCATAAACTGGCAATATTCCAATTGTAACACTTCCTACAGTGCTATTTCCCCAGGTCCCACTCACATCAGTAGACCAGGTCCTTAGAGGGGCCCTACTACTTCTGATGCATTGCCATTTGTACACATAGTTGATTTCTTGAGAAAGATACTGACTCTTCCCCAATAATTTTGTTGCTAGATATCATGATGGATCTGTTATATGGATGATGAATGCAAGATTCTAGCATAATCATGAAGGACTGGGTCTATTTTTGTTCCCATTCTTGGTGCTCCAATTAGCCTTTATAAAAGGTATTTATTGAATGGTATAATAAGAACAGGGGATACAAAACATTCTCCCTTAAATTCAGAACTCACTTTCCTATAAATATACACAGAGATGAAGGGAAGTGATGGATATTTATCAGCTTTGTGACTCAAGGGTTCAGCTTCCTGAATTGAGTGTTGGTTACCCAGTGGGAAATACTTCATGAAACTGTGTCATTCTCAGAGGAAAGAATGAACATTTCCAAGAGGATGCTTACAGCTAAAAGGATGATGAAAGATAAAGCCATGCCTAGCTGGCCAGAAAATTTGGTCTTTGTAAGTTGCTGAATAGTCAATTAGTTAATGAACATTTATTAACTGCCTACTATTTGCCAGGAACCTCACTAAGTACTAGAAATAAAAAAGAAAAGACAAAAGACCATCTCTGATTTCAAGGAGCTCAAAATCTAATGGAGGATAAAATACGCAAATAGTTAAGTTCAAATAAGTTACATATACATATATGTATACACACATACACATGAATTGGAAATAATCAACAGAGAGAAGATATTAGCAATTAGGGGGACCAGGAAATATATTTTGTTTTGCTTTTGTTTTTCCTAAAGCTCAGGTCTGATAATGTCACACACATCTACCCAATAAACTCCAATGGTTTCCTAACACTTCCAAGATCAAATATAAAATAATCTATTTAGCATTCAAAGCCCATAATAACCTACTACCACTTCCTTTTCCAGTTTTCTTATACTATACCCCTCTACCCCAATGTGCTCTGTGATCCAGTCTCACCAGCCTCCTTTCTGTTCTTTGAACAAGACATTCCATCTTAGGACTTGAGGCATTTTCTTTTCCTGTCCACCATGCATGTGATACTTCTCTATTCCTATTCTCCACCCCCTGACTTCCTTCAAATGCCAGTCAAAATTTATCTTCCAAAGGAAGGCTTTCCTGATCTCCTTTAATACTAGTGCCTTTCCTCTCCTGATTAATTCCAATTTATTTTGTATATACTGTTGTGCCCAGGTGTTTGCATGTTGCCTCCACCATTAGTCTGCAAGCTCCCCAAGGCCAGGGGCTTAAAAAAACTTTCTTTGTATCCTTGGCATATTTCTTGCAACATAGTTGGTGCTTAATAAATGTTTATTGACTGACTGACTTTTGACTCACATGGTGGAACCAGACAACAAGGAGACTATTAAATTATTTTTCTAGACACCATGTACCCCAAGATTTCATCAGAATTTGGGGTCATCCTTGACTACCACCTCCATTTTCCTTTCAACCATGGATAAGGCTAGGCTAGGACACAATTGTCCCAGTATTCTCCAGACCATTATTTCTGCTTCCTGCTTGGCCTCCATACCCATTCCCCAGGAGAGCAACCTTTCTAGAGATATAGATTATCCCATCTACTACCAATAAATTGTTGGCCAATTTCTACTAATAGACAAAAAAGACCAAAAGGTTGAGGAGTAAAAGCATCACCTTCACATCCCTGTTAGATTTTCAGTCTAAACCACCGAAATCATTATATAGTAGAGCAACCCTGATTGAGATAATGTCTGGTAATTGCCTCTGAACATGCTGCAACTCCAAACCCATTAGAAGCCACATTAAGTGAAAACCCAGAAAAGGATTTGATTGCCATTGAAGTAATTGGGTACAATCAAATGATTTGATATTGGAAATGCACGTGGTTTTATCAATCAAAATAACATTAAAGGAGGAACATTACTCTCTACCTTGTTTCTGCAACTTGAAGACCACTGGGTTTTTCTGTCTACCTTGTAGCTTAAGTGTCCCATGTCCCATATAGATTTTTCTACCTATTAGGATGTGGATTATTGGAAAAGAAATGAGCAGGCTTAATATTCTGATTTTATGTTGTTCAGTCAATTTCTGTAGTGTCCAAATCTTTTTATTTATTTATTTATTTATTCATTCATTCATTTATTCATTTATCTATCTATCTATCTATCTATCTATCTATCTATCTATCTATCTATCTATCTATTTATTTATTTATTTTTAGGCAATTGGGGTTAAGTGACTTGTCCAGGGTCACACAGCTAGTAAGTGTCAAGTGTTTGGTCTGAGGCTGGATTTGAACTCAGGTCCTCCTGACTTCAGGTTCAGTGCTCCATCCACTGCGCCACCTAGCTGCCCCCTGTAGTGTCCAAATCTTTGTGATCTCATTTGGGGCTTTCTTGACAAAGATATTAGAGTGGTTTGCCATGTCTTTTTCCAGCTCATTTTACAGAAGAGGAAACTGAGGCAAACAGGGTTAAGTGACTTGCCCAGTGTCACACAGCTCATAAGTGTCTGAGGTCAGATTCGAACTCAGGAAGACAAGTTCTTCTGACTTCAGGCCTGGCACTGTATCCACTATACCACGTAACTGCCTCTCTCTTTGTACCAGTATCACTTAGCAAAAGTGCAAAAACACTGTGTTAAGTAATGGGTATCTATTTGCATACCCATCGCCTAATACAGTGCTTTTGCAAATAATATGTACTTAATAAATGATTTTTTGATTTATTCATCTATTTGCTATCTAAATTCCTTTTAATGGCCTAGGTTGAGAGTTCTTAATTTTGAATTTAGTCTGAACTATCCTTTAGACAGCATTCTAATAACACTAATGGGCTTTTAGATTCTTCTCTCTTAATATCCAAATAGGCCATATCATATTTTTGGTCTTAAGTGACTCTAACTTGATACTGGTTTCTCCTCTTGTTATCTAAGTTCTTCTTACTTCTCCTACATTTTATTTTGCTCTTATTTTTCAGTTATCTTCCTAGAAGTCATATGCCCACCACAGATTAACATTAAGAAGAAGATATATTTACATTAAACATACATAAGAAGATTCCTGTCTTCAGCTATGGAAGGATGTGCAGAGTGAGGAGACAGTCACTGATCACTATTGGTTGATGGATTTAAGTTAAAAGGGCCACAGAGGAATTGAATCCAGGATTTTGGCCCCATTAAGTTCAAGTGGTAAACAGGTCAGCTTTCCAATTGCAGAAAATGTTAACGCAAGAACTAGAGGCCACAAAAACTTGATCAATACATTAGCTATGCTTTTATCCAAGCAAATTATAAATATATTACATGGCACAGGAGAAACCAATGATCCCTGAAATCTGAATCTTTACTCTAGACCTTCTTCCAAGTTTATATAAGCTATTAATGATCATTTTTTAGATCCAGCTATTCAAAATCTGTATGATTCCATAATTTTACTATTATGTCTCTATTTCTCCATTGGGTTGACAGCAACTTTGTCAAATGCTTTTGCTAGAAATTGAGATAATAGGGAACCACTCATTGAAAAGGTAGATGACATAGGACTGTCTGCATTTCAAGGAAGACTAGCACTTATGGCTTTCGTAGCCCTTCTCAGGGCTGTTCATCCACCTTTGACATCAACTAACTTGTGGCTCTAAGAAGTTGTAGCATGCAATGACCTCATCCTGGTAAAATGACTCAGCAGACAGGCTAAACCAGGTGGAGAGTAACCAATGGGCCTCATACCCATTGGTGAGTTGGGGGGGGTGTTTAACCCAAGCATGTGAAAACTTTTCTGAGCAGAATTGACTGATGAGAAGAAATTGTTCAAAAAGCCATGAAGGTGGCTAAAACCTTGTTACATCCATTAATTATGGCATTAATTATTAATTTCCAAAGGAAAAAAATAGCACTGCTTTTGTTCAGAATCAGGACTCCATGCTACCTCCTGGCAATTGTCTTACTATACCCTTCTCCTTCTCTCCTTCTCCCTCCTCTCTCTCTTAATCCCAGAGGTGAACTTTTACCTTCTCTTACCTGGAACCCAGTCTCTTCCAGGCCATCCCCATGCATTTTCCTCGTGATTTCCACTCCTTTTCCTGCTCCTTTTTATATGTCTCCACACCCTCACTTGAATGTAAGATCCTTGAAAGCAGACACCAATATACTTGCATGAATCTGTCTTTCCAGAATTTCTGGGAACATTGTAATCATTTAATAAATGTTTTATTTATTCATTTCAATCTATGATTGAATTATATAATAAAGTTTCCTACAATGAAGTTTGATTTAGAGGGTAGAATGAGGAAAATTAATAAACAAAGGAAAGAGTAAAGAGTCAATAGGAATTTATATAAGAGGAGAGGAGAAAATGGCATAAGTACAAAGAGGAAGATACAAGAAGAATCACCTTTGGGAAGTGAACCAAAATGATGAATTAGCTATTTATTAGATGATATTTGTGCTTTTTCATACCCCAAACCTTTTTTATCCCTAATTATTAGATGTCACAGAAGGATAGAAAATGTCAGACTAGAAGCAAAAATATGTGAAAGGGAGGGAACCTATCCTTTCTGTCTTTTTGATTTATTTATTGATAAAATATTTGGAAATACTGGTGGACTAGGAAAGCAGCTGGTATTCGGAAGGGAGAGGAACATCTTGCCAAGTGTAGAATCTGTTCAATAATCATGAGTTGGGAGTTTTGAACACAATTCAAACTTTCAGATTTTGGAATTTGTTTATTCTTTGGAAAGAAATATACATACTGCATTTAACTAAAGAAATACACTGAATGGAAGGACACTTTCGAACAAAATTGAAACCCTGCTGCATCCCCAAACTGCATTTTAATGAGTTCAGCATTATCTAGTGAGAAATGGACTGGATTAAATTTACCTTACAGAGTGTGTTTAAAAATGAAAGGGACAGGATCTTGGCTAGCCACATCTTGTTTTATCAAATTTTAAAATGTTTACTATAATTTCTGAAATCAAAACGTAGCCAGCCGTGTGAGGCTTAGCTGAGGCAGCCATACTAAATATTTCAGCTTTCGATATGTGATTTAGTAATGTTATGAATTTCTCTCTATAATGCATTTCAGTTTGCTGGCAACATTTTCTACATCCACATATTGGCTCTCATCTGAGGACATGGCTAACATTTTTGCAATTGGTTTCTTCCTAACTGAAGTGATATTAAGTCTGACCACAAATTGAGCTCATGCAGGTAGCTTCCAGGGGGAGCCCAAAATATTGCCCTTCTTGGAATTTCACTCGATAGTTACTAATGATACATCTGTTTCCTCATTCAGTTCATTTCTTTAAAACCCAAATTTGTGCAAATGTAACAAATGAGAAAAAATGTTTAAAGTGTAAATTTCTCTTACCTCACTGTGAATGTATATCTTATAGCTAGGAGAGCTTTCAATAAACTCATAATCTACAAGTTTTGCTGACTGTAAATTTCATTACATTTCCATGTGATGCAGTTCAAAACTTAGATGTCCCTAGATAACCTTGTTGTCCCAGCACATCAAAGATTGACCTTTGTGCATGCAAGTGTTATAATGAATGATTTTGTATAGATAAAGTCAATTTTAATTTATCTTTTGTATAATGAAAGAATTAAATCAGGGTGTCAAAGATTAATCAAGTGATATTGAATTGAATCTAATTAATATAGTGTATTTCCCTATCATCCCATCATGTCATCTATCCAAAGGAGAAAATTCCTACCACTGCTGCTAAATCCTTCTTTTAGGTCTTATTGATTCTAGACTTAGAAAAAGATTATCAAAAATAGTCTAAGACAGATAATGTATAAGAGATTTTGACTAATCACGATACTTCATTTGAGATTAGATCTAATGCTTTCCAGGCTCACTCCTCACTCCATTAATAAGTCTTTACTATCAGTGTTTACCATTTAATTAAGAAACAATAATAACTTTGCTTTCTTGAGGTATGCACAAACATGTAGAATTTTCCTTCCATATTAGAAGTCTAGTTTGTCGTATTTGTTGTTCTTGTTCCTCTGTTTGTTCGGTTTTGTTTTTCACTGCAGGGAATGTTACAGATATTGGCAATTTGAAAACCGCAAAGTATTTTTTTTTCTTTCTATGAAAATCAGTGCCTTGTTACACAGGACTGTTGCACCATAAATATGACTGAATCAAGGAGATACAGGAAAAAACAAACAAACAAACAAAAAAAATACTGGTTAAGGATCAGACAGTAAAAATATTCAATACCCATGTATTAAGTGGCTATAATGTGCCAGTGCTGTTCTAAGTACTAGGATACAAATTAGGGGGAAAAAAAGAAAGGAAGAAAGAAAAAAAAGAAAGAAGGAAAAAAGAAATAAAAAGTACAGTCCTCTTAAAGGAACTTATGATGTAATGGGATGGGAAAAGCAAAATACAAAAGGAAGCTGAAAGGGGAATGGGGAAGAACTTGATGTGGATATGTAGTGAGAAGTCAGAGAAGCCTCAAAGTAGAGCACTGAGGTGGGAAATGAAGTGATATCTCTCCTGATCATTCTTTTTTAAAGGGAGATTTGGTAGTTCATGGTTCTACCTTCCAGTCAGAAGAACAGAAAGTAGTGATAAAGTATGATCACTAAGGTTGATTTGGTCGTGTAAGATGATGAGGCTTCCCTACAATGAGCTTCCTGGAGCATGGTGGAGAAGTCAAAGTATTATCAAAGTAGTGTCAGAGATGCTGGATTCATGTCATTGCCATGGGACCTTAATAATATTTTTTCCCTTTCTAGGTCTCAGTTTCCTCATCTGTAAAATGAGGAGTTTGGACTTGATGTCCTGGAATGTCTTCCAGCCCTAAAACTAAGATCCCATGAGTATATATTTAGCCTGAAGAAAACAAAAACTTATGGAGGGGAACATGACAATCATCTCTAATCTTTTAAATGAGGAAAGAAAATACATTTTTGCTTTTCTCCAGAGAGCAGAAGCAAAAACAGCCAGGGGAAGGTAGCTAGGTGATAAAATGGTTAGAACGCTAGATCTAGAGTCAGGGAGACCTGAGTTCAAATGCTACCTCCAACCCTTGCTTAGCTATATGATCCCGAGCAAGGTGCTTAACCTTTCTTGGTATCAGTTTACTCATACAAAAAATGAAGTTGACACCTGCTTCACAGGGTTATTAGAGGGATCAAATAAGATAGCATGTACCTTAAAGAGCTATAGAATTGCTAAGTAATATTATTTAGTTGAAAGATACACATTTAGACTTGCTATAGGGGTGGGAGTTATGGATGCACATAGGAACATCCTAACAATCAACATTGTGCAACCTTAGGAAACAATGAGTTTTCCTGATTTTCTAGTCCTCAAGCAAAGCCTGGATAACCACATAAAAATGTTGTTCAAGGTTATTTTTCTTGATGTTCATGTTTGACTAGATGGTTACTGAAGCATGTTCCAATTCAGATTCTGTGATTCTGCATATATCATATGCAGTCAATGCACATTTGTAATAGAATTCTGAAAAGATCTGTCAGTTATATTCCTTGATTTTACAGAACAGGAAACTGAGTTTAAAAGGGGTTGAATGGGTCATCCATGCCCTGAATTCCTGGGGAACCTAAATCTGAATATTTTCTGACCTAGGTTTATGTATTGACAAACTGTGAAGACAGCAAGGAATAATGGATAGGATGCTGGATTTGGAGTCAGAAAGACCTTACAAATCCTGCCTTAGAACCTTGCCAGTTCTATAAACATGGGTAAATCATTTCAATTATTTGAATCTCATTCTCCTCACCTGTAAAATGGGGATAATACTTGCAGTATTTACCTCACAGGACTGTTTTGACGTTCAAATGAAATATACCATTCATCTTGTGTGCAGAATGAGACATAAATATGTTTATATGTAGCCAATGAGGGAATTTGTTTTGCTTGACAAATAATATTTGTTACAAAGAATTTGTTTTTCTTTTCTTTTTTCTCCCACTGTGGTAAGGGGGTAAGAGGCAGAGGAAGTAGACTTCTGTTAATTTTAATGAAAAATAAAAAGGAAGGATACTACAGATTTGTAACCTTTCATGCACTTTGAGATGATATCTCTGTATTTTTAGTTTTACTTAATTGTTATGCTTTGTTAAAAGAGACCTGTCAAAGATTTGGGGTAACCTACGAATGGTAGTAGTGCTAACCCCTCCCAAAAAAACCCAACAAACTCAATATATTAAATGTTTTGCAAAGTTAAATAATAATAATAGTTCATAGTTATATAGCACATCAAGGTTTACAAAGTATTTTGCATATATTAGCTGTAAACTGCTTTAAACCAGTTTATAAATGTCAGTTATTATCATTATACACATTCATATGTATGAATAAGTTGAGGACTGCTTGGATAAGTGAGTGTCTTAATCTCCCTTTTTGAATATTTAAAGTGAGAATAAGTGCCCTGCTCCCAAATATTGCTAGTTTAGTGGGAACTATGTAAGTTAAGTGGAGTTAATTAGCTAAAGATGACAAGAAAAACACAGGATGCAAAATCAAGTTCAAAGCCTTCTTTCCTTTGCATTCATAATTATTTCCTCTTTCTAGATATCACTTGTATTGGATGAGGGATTTAAAACTGTAGGGGTTATATGATTTTTGCTGCTAGCCTACAAAACCCTTCAAATATGATTCAATTTCATGCAGCCTGAGACTCAGAGCAACTTGGCAGTTAAGAGCTAATGGCTTTTAAGGGTTTAAGTCAGCCCTAAACATTACTCCAATGAGTTTTTTGTGGTTTAATTACCTTAAAACATTAAGTAGTTGGAAAGCCCATCAATACAGATACATTTAGAGCCATCAAATGTGTTCAAACAAATACTTCCTTGAAGGTGTATACTGGAGATTGTTTATTTTTTATTTTTTTTCTAAAATTCTTATAATAAATAGTTTGTGTTTGGAGGTATACATTCCTAATGATGTGTGACTCTGTTAAGCTTGGGTAAAATAAAAAATGTGAAATCATAATTATTGTCTAGAAAGCAAGGTAGAGTTTAAAAAATGAGAGGAAGAAAAATATATACATTTCTACACTAATTCTTGTTTTCCAGATTTACAGGTCACATTGAGGTTCTTTTTAAAGTAGGTTTAAGAATTAGAAAGAAAAAAACAAATATATTTCTACTAGGAGAGAGAGTTTTGGAGGAGAGGAGAAGGAAAACAATAGGGAAGAAACCTGAAGGTTTTCAGTTCTACCCATGAAAGCCTCCATAAATCAATCAGATGATCAATCAATCAATAACTACGCAAACAAATGAAAGAATGAATGAATAACATAGACTATATTGGTGTTAGAAGGAGCCTCACAGATCAGAGGAACATAGGGTTATAGATCTAGAAGTCAAAGGAATCTCAGAAGCTATGAAGTCCAAACTAATCATTTTACAGTCAAATAAACTAATACCTAGGGTACTTACGTGTAAGCAAGTTGTGAGTGTTAGAGTACATACAAGCAAAAATCCCTTCTTGGGTATTAAGGCCATGGTCATCGCTCATCCAATCTCTCTACTTGAAGAATGAACAAAGATAAGGAGTTTTGGCCAGTGTTAGACATTAGGTCTTTTTTTTTAAATTTCTTTTGGTTGTTTGCTTGATTTTATTTTTTCGCCCTGTAGCAAATTGATCTCCTTTCTATGAGTTCTACCCATAATTTCTATTTATATCCTCTTTTTTTCCAAGCAAAAAGAGCCATTTCTTTTTTTATAAGACATGGAAAATGAAATTACAGAGCCAAGCATTCTCATAGGTCCTTCTCTTTTACTGATTCTATGATTCAAAGCAATGACTTGCCCAAGGTCACATAGCTAATGTCTGAGGCCAGAGTTGAACTCAGGGAGGTGAATCATCCTGATTCCAAAACCAGTGGTCTCTTTTCTGCTCGATCAAGCAGCCAAAGATAATGGAATATATCACTTCAACTCAAAGGTTAGAAAATTGATGGCACCATGCATATTGGAAAAACAAAACAAAACAAAACAAAACAAAACATAAGACTGAGAACTAGTTGAATTGGGTTCTCTTCATAAGCACCAACTAGGTAGGAAGCCGTAGGCCATAGCAATAGTGGCTTCAATGGAGACAAAGCTTTACAATCCTCAAACCTTTCACATATCTTCTTTCACTTGAAACTAACAAAAATCCTGTGAAGCTTATAGTGCAAGTGTTATTGTTCCCAGGAAATAGAATTTTAGAGATGTCAAGAGAATTGCCCAAAGTCATACAAGGAAAAAAAATAATATGTCAGTGCCCAATTTTCACCACATTTCTTCTAATGCCAAGTCCAATGCATAGAAGGACATCACTTTTCAGCACTAGGACAGTTAACAATTTTAATTCTTTCCTTTGTGTTTTTAAAAAGTCCAAAGAGCACCTCATGTTGGGTACTCTTTCATGTCTTCATTTTTGTTGGCTGTACTACTTCCTTGTTTCTCTTTTATTTGTCTGCTAGTGTTAAGTTTACTTTACTTATACATACCAAACATATAAGTGTGGTTGTGAACTCCCAAGGCTCTGTACCAGGGTCTTGTTTCATCCCTCTGCATTCGCTCTCTTGGTGACCTCATTTATTCCCCTAGGTCTGAATATTATTGCTTTACAGATGACCCTCAGATCTACACATATATCACCAATCTCTTGACTGAACTTTAGTCCTACTAAACCACTTATTTATTGGACATTTTAAATTGCATGTCTTAGAAATAGCTTAATTTTAACATGTCCAAAATGGAACTTATTGTCTTTCCACCTGCAAAATTCTCTCCTCTTTGAAATTATATCATTTTTGTCAAAGGCTCCACCATCCTTTTAGTCTTCAAAGTTCATAATGTGGGAAAGGTGATATGATTCAATCATGTTTTCTCCAAATGATTGCCCCTTCTATTATCCTTACTGTCTCTCCCTATCTACTGGTTTCTTCCCTACTACATGGTCCTACAAACATGCCCAGGTCTTTACAATAGGTACCTCCACTTTCTCTGTACTCTCCATTTTTCTTAATCCTTTGTAATACAGTTTCCAACCTCATCATAACAATGATCTCTTAGTCGTCAAATACAATACGTTTTTCTCAGTCTTCATTCTCCACGAACTCTATGCAGCCTTGGACATTGTTGCTTACCTTCTTCTTGATATTCTCTTCTATCCAAATTTTTGAGATATCACCTAATTGTGGCTTTTCCACCTACCAGGATACTCCTTCTCAGTGTCATTTGCTGGATCCTCTTCCAGATTATACCCTCTAACTGTAGGTGTCCTTAGAATTTTGTCCTGGGTCCTCCTCTATTCTCCTTCTACATTAATTTACTTGGGGATCACATCAATGCCCATGGATTAAATTATCATCTCTATACTGATGATTCTCAAATCTATGTATCTTTTCATAATCACCTTGCTGACCTCCAGTCTTGCATCTCCAACTACCTATAAGACATCTTGAACTTCATCTCTAGTAGACATCTTAAACTCAACATGTCCAAATACGAATACATTATCTTTCCTTCTAAAACACCCCTCATTCTTCCTATTACTCTTCCAACCAGAAATCTTCAGGGCACCACTATTATCTCAGGCTTATAATATAGGCATCATTCTCTAATCCTCAAAATTTCTTACCCCTCTCAGCTAATATGTTGGAAAAGCATATTAATTTCACTTTTGCAACATCTCTTGAACATATTCTCTTCTCTCCTCTGACACTGCTTATACTCTGGCACAGTCCTTCATCTCACTCTTGGACCATGGCAAAAGCCTTCTGGTGGGTCTGCCTGTCTCAGTTCTCTCCCCATTGCAATAAATCCTCCATTAAGCCATCAAAGTGATTTTCCTAAAGTGAAGTTCTGATCATTTCACCCCCCCCCACACACAATAAACTTCAGCAGCTTCCCATTGTTCCCAGGGTCAAATACAAAATCCATGGTTTGGCATTCATAACCTGATACCTTCTACTTATCCCATCTTCTTACACTTTATTCACTGCCATGTACTCTTTGATTCAGAGACACTGACCTCCTTGCATTTTTTTATACATGAAATAGACATTCATCTATTTGCTTTGCCATTTTCTCTGGCTGTTTCACATGGCTGGAATATTATCCCTCCTCATATCCACCTACTAGATTCCCTGGCATCCTTCAAGTTCCAACTAAAATCCTATCTTCTATAGGATTTTCCCAATTCGGTGCCTTCCCTCTTTTAACTATTTCCTTTTTAATCTGTGTATAGCTTATCTGTACATATTTATTTGCTTGTTTTCTCCCACATTAGATTGTGAGCTCATGGATGTTAACACTGTCTTGCCTTTATGTATCTCCAGTATTTTGCAAGATACCTGGCACATAATAGTTACTCAATAAATATTTATTGATGTACTGAAATTGACATCATCCTAGTCTTCTCATCCTATATACTCAACGAGCTAGTGAGATGCATGGGGTATTCAGGTAGGACTAGTACTTCTGGTGTGAGGGCTTTCCAAGCCCTTTTCAGGACTGCTCATCTACCTTTGGTTTCCACCTGATTTATTCAGCCCTTACCTATGGCTCCAAGAAGCTGTGGCATGGGCAGTAACCACTCCTTGGTAAAACTATCTTAACAGATGGGCTAAACCAGGTTGAGGGAAACTGACAGGCCTTAAACCTGCCAATGAGTTAGGGGGTTGTCTATTCCAAAAATGTGAAGACTTCATCCAGCAGAATGAGTGGATGAGAACAATTTGTTCCAATGGCCATGAAGGTGATTGAAGAAGGCACTATGGAGCACTTAGATCTTGGTCATACATTAAAGATGCCAAGGTCATCCAGTGCATACCAGGCCATTGCCAGTCATCTTGATTTTTGTCCTGCCACTAGACTTCAATGACTGTGGAAGACAGAGTCAAACCAATCACTTTATTAAAAATGCCTCACAAGTCCAATTCACATTAAATTCAAGATATCACCCTGTGATGTAATTGGTCCCCTTTGAAAAAGGACAAACAATAACAACAACAGCAACAGCATTCAACGAACTGGCAAATTTTTGTTTCTACCTTCACACTATATCTTGCCTATGATTCTTTCACTCTGTTCACAGAAGTATCACCTTCAGTCATACATCTACCTCTCCCCCCTACCACATCCCCTCTTACCTAGAGTTTTATAGTAGTCTTCTAATTGGTTTTCCTGTTTCAAGTTTCTCTTCATTTTAGTCCATCATACGTGAGGCTGGCAAAGTAATTTTCTTTAAGTGCCAGTGTGACCATGTCTCTCCCCTATTAATCAATTCCAGTGCCTTCCTATTGAATCTAGGATAAAATAGGCACTCCTCTATTTCACTTTTTAAAGCCCTACACAATTTGGCTCCAGCTTCTCTTTCTACCCTCATTGAACATTACTCCTCATTGTACACTCCATAATCCAAACAAACTGACCTTCTCTCTATTCCTCATATATAACACTCTATCTCTTGTCTCTGTATCTTTATAATAACTTTCTACCATTCCTGGAATATACTCTGTCCATACCTCTATCTCAAAGTGTCTCTTTTTCCCTTCAAAATATGTCAATCACTATTTTCTGCATGAATCTTAATTTAGGCAATTGCTAGTGACATCTTTCCCAAACCACTTTACTTTATATGCCTTTGCAGTTATTAATTTAATATTTATCCTGTATAATTTTTAAATGTATTTGCTTTCTCCCCCATTAGAATGAAAACTCCTTGTGAGTAGATGTTGTTTTATTCTTTGACTAGTTAATGCCTAGCAGAGTACTTGGTACATAGTAGGCACTTAAGAAATGTTTGTTCATTGATAGATGCTAGTTTTACAATCATAGTTACCCTATTCAACTCTGTCCCATGACATTTTGTAGGGGGAAATTATAGTGTCATTGCATGTGAGAGTTGGAGGGAACCTTGGAGATTGTTTTGTGCAAACCCCTCATTTTACTGATTAGAAGATGAGGATCAGACCTAACTTATCCAATTCATAAAACTAGGTAGTGATAGGTAGCTGTAAATTTGGATTGACAGCAAGACGAAAATCATTTGCCTATTTCAATGATTCAGATTATTTATAATATTTTATATTAATGAAATGTTAATGCTGTCGAATAACTCACTTTAGCTTATTGATAGTAAAAGAAACTTAACATTTATATTATTGGCCTACTACTGGATCTGTCTTTTAGAAAGAGCTGAATTTTTGAGGATATATATTCAAATGCAAAATTTGAAGGGGCAATGCAATCTAGTTTACTCATCTTTCATTATAGTAAGGTCAAACATTTATAAAAGTTGACTTGTTCATTAGCATTACAATTCCATAGAAAATTCTGGATAATGACTACTGGTTTTATTACCATTATTGTATAATTCAACTTCCATTTTCTTATCATTCCAAATATAAAGGCATTAAAAAGTTGAATGGAGAAAGATTATTAAACAAGAGAAACATATGCACTTTTATGACTAATTATTTTTTAATTTGCATTAGGAGTGATTAACTTATGTGACAAATCGAGATTTTCCTCCCCTATTCCCTGTGTATCAAGTCACCTTTTCTCATGGCTTAAGTCTTTTTGCCCTTTTGGTTCTTTTAATTCTCTTTCCTTATTTACTATCTTTTCATTTGTTTGTCCAGTCACTTTACCTGGCTTCATCCTGGCTGACCAAAGGAAGTTTTTACTCTCCTAATCAGCATTTTGCCTTTGTCTATCTGCCAGGTTTATTCTATGCTAACTTAAAAAGGGAGGTTACTGATCTTTGCTTCTTTAGATATACCCCAAGATATTATCATGGCATGTCCCATGGCTCATAAATGGTTTGTTTCACAGTCTTTAAAATGTGGTACCTGATAAATTGTCGGGGAGTTCATTTATTTTTCATTTGGTGGGCAGTTATTGGGAAGCATCTGATATGTTAAAATGTATCAATGATTATTGGATTTATTGTTTTAAGCCCACAAACCAGACATAAAAGCATTTTTCTTTATGGGGGCTAGTGAGTTTTGTGACAAGTTTATTAGGAGGATAAATGAACTAACATTTGTCACACATTTTGGAAGGTAATATAAAGTTTAATGTCATGGCCCTCGTTTATTCTGGAGGGATCTGTACAGCTAATATCTTTAAGTAAGATATTAGAAAACTTAAGGTGGCTTTCAGTAAGATATTTTAAGGTTTAAAATACATAGAGTCTCTCATTGTTTTTGGGTTAATATACATCCATTGCTTCTTACAACTGAAGTGAATGGTTTGACTCAACAGGCTGTTCTTTAAAACTGACTACCATCAATGAAGACTGTGTTGATACAATTTGGCCAAGTTAAGAGACTGAACATCTGTGTCCTGGAAGCTGTGGCGGTATTTGAAGCATAAGAGCCATACTGAAGAAAATGAAGTCCCCTGGTACTATGGAGATATCAGAACACATCTAGAGTATTCCATTCTGTTCTAGGTTCCAGAGTTTCAGAAGCCTGTAGGGAAACTAGAGCCTGTCAAGAGGAGACGGATTTGGATGATGGGGTCTGAAATTTTGTCATATTTTGTCAGTGCTAAGCTCTGTGCTAATCATTGGGTATACAAAAAGAGGTAAAAGACAGTCCCTGACCTCAAGGAGCTCATAATCCAATGGGAGAGACGATAAGGAAATAAAAAAATTACAAAGAAGCTCTCTCTCTCTCTCTCTCTCTCTGTATATATCTATATCTATCTATATATATATGTATTTCCATACATATATATGTATACATGATAAATAGGAAATAGTTAACAGAGGGAGAGGGAAGGCACAATAATTTAGATATGTGGGGAAAAGCTTCCTATAGTAGATGGAATTTTAGGTAGGACTTGAGGAAGGCAGGAAAGGCAGGAGCCAGAGACAAAGAATATTCCAGGCATGGGAGACAGCTGGGTATACACAATTCTTAGAGCATAGAGGTGGAGTGTGTTGCTTGTGGACCAGCAAGCAGGCCAGGCCAGTGTCATTGGATTGAAGAATACCTAGTGGGGACTGAGTTTTAAAAAGACTGCAAAACTGGGGTGGGGGGATTACAGTTATCCTTTCCATATCATGACTTTCCCCTTTGGGAGTTTGATATATCATGGGTTGGCATAAGAAATTATATGGGTATTTTGGGGAGTTTCATGGAATCTGTAGATGACACATGGATGCCAGCATCTAACACAGAAAAACATTTAGAACTCAGAAATGCATAAAATATATGTAAAGTATTGTATAATACTAATGCAATTTTTTGCAATAAGGTATTGCAAACACCCAATAAAAGAAAAAGAAAAAAAATCCAGACTTCTTCTCTGGTGTGAAGGGAGGGCCAAAAATTACACAGATTTTCCAGATCATGGGAGCAATGCACCCCTGACCCTTGTGATGTGGAAGGGAAAACATTAGTTTATGAAGGCATTAGAAAGCCAAATGTAGGATTTTGTATTTAATCCTGAAAGTGATAAGGAATTCCTAGAATTTATTGAGTGGATATGGATAGTGGTGGTAACAAGGTCCAAACCACACAGTAGGAAAGTCATTTTGGCAGCTTTATGGAGTATGAATTGGTGTGGGAACAGACTCATGGCAGGCAGATCCTCAAGCAGGCTATTGCAATTATCATAGTGTGAGGTGATGAGGGCTTGCAACAAAATGATGGCAGTGATAGGGGAGAGAAGAGGACATATCTTAGAGATGATACAGAGGCAAAATTGGTGTCTTTGGCAACAGATTGGATAGGAGTGATATGGTGAAGAACTGATAATGACACCCAGGTTGTTAACTAGAAGAGCTGGAAGGAAAGTAGTGCCCTTGACAGTATTAGTGAAAATTTTAAGAGAAGGTGGGATAGTTTAGGAGGGAATATAATGAGTTCTATTTTGGGCATCCAATTTTAGTTATCTCAAAGGCATTTAAAGATGCAAGACTAGAGGTCAGGCAGGATAGATAGATTTGTAGGCAGTTAGGTAGTACAGTAAATAGAGCACCAGGCCTGGAGTCAGGAAACCTCATTTTCCTCAGTCCGAATCTGGTCTCAGACTCTTATTAGCTGTGTGACCCTGGGCAAATCAGTTAACCCTGTTTGCCTCAGTTTCCTCATCTGTAAAATTAGCTGGAAAAGGAAATTGCAAACCATTCTAGTATCTTTGCCAAGAAAACTCCAATTTTGATCATGAAGATTCAGATAGGACTGAAATTACTGAACAGGTAGATTTGAGAATCATCAACATAGAGATGATAATTAAATTCACGTGTACAGATGAGATCACCAAATACTATAGAAGGAGAAGAGAAGGGGGCCCACATATCATTTAGTTGAAGGAATTGTGAATATGTGGCCTAGAGTTGAGAAGATTTAGGAGGAGTACAACCAAAGGCTTTTAGATTCAAAGAGTTGTCACATGGAACAGAAACCTGACCTAATTTACCTGGTATCATAGCATATAAAAAGATGCAATGGATAGAATCCTCAAGGAGTTAGCTATCGGCTCAATAATACTAACTTCTTTAGATGTGCTTGGCCAAGCAAAGAGTGAAATAAAGCTACTCCCTCCTTTCCACCTTGTTCTAGACAATAAAGCTTCATTTAATAAAACTAATTGCATGAGCCATTTTAGCTTAAATAATATTCCCTTGACTTATTACATAGATAGTTATGTGTTAAAGTGGATAGAGAATTGAACCTGGACTCAGGAAGACATGTATTCAAAACTATGCTCAGATACTTACTAGCTATGTGACTCTGGGCAAATATCTTAATATATGTTTGCTAGTTATTTTTACTTATCATTACTTTTATTATTACTGAATTCATAGCCCATTAAAGTTTTTAGGTCTTTTTCACATAAACTAGTCTAGCCATATTTCTACTATTCTTATATCCACATTGAATTCAACTGCAGGGTTTTATATTTATCTGCATTGAGTTTTATCTTTCCAATCCACTCTGTCTTCCACATATTTGCCAAAGTGATTTTCCTGAAGTGTAATTCTTATCATGTTATCCCATGCCTCAACTCAGGAATCTCTACTGGCTTCCCATTATTTCTTGAAGAAAATATAAACTCATTTGTTGGTTATTTAAAGATGTTCCACAATCTGGCCCCTTCCTTCCTTCATTTCCAGTTTTCTTATATATTATTCTCTTTTAAATGGTCTAAAGTCCAGTTATACTGGCCAAGTATCTGTTTCTCAGACATGAAGCTCCACTCCCTGCCTTTGTAATCCTATCTGGAAATGTCCTCCAATTCAGAGATGCTCTTCTTTTCTAATTCTCCCTCTCAGATTTCCTCATTTCCTTTAAGACTCAGCTCATATACCACCTTCTGCAAAAGTCCTTTCCTCTTCCCTCTATCTGCATTAACCTTCCCCTCTGAGGTTACCTTTTATCGACTATATCTGTAGTTTGTTTGAGCTCATTAATATTTGTCTCCCCTATTAGAACAGAAGCTTCTTGAGGCAAGGCATTCCTTTCTTTGTATCCCTAACAATTAACACAATAACTGTCAGACAATGAATAAGTATTTATTAAACCCTCTTTCCTATGTGTCAGGAACTGGGGTAAGTGCTAAGGCTATGAAAAAAGGTAAAAGCATACTTCTTGCCCTCAAAGAGCTCACATATTTATTGAATGAAACCAGAGAAGTCAGGAGAAGGGCATGAACTGTGAGAATAATCCAAACATGGAGACAAACGGTTAAAAGGCACAGAGTCTAGAGATTGATTGTCTGGTGTAAAGTATGGCAAGAAAGTCATTGATAGATCAGAGTATATGGAAAAGAGTATAGTCTAAGGAATTTAGAAAGGTAAAAAGGGGACAGGTTGTGAAAGGTTTTAAAAGTCAGAATATTTTATTTATTTCCTGTATTTATATATTTATTTATTGCATTTATACACACATTTGTTTTATGGAAATAATAGGTAGTCAATGGTGTTTATTGAATAGGAAGCCAAAATGGTTAGACTTATACTTTAGGAAGATTGTATTGGCAGCTAATGGAAATTGGAATGAAGGGAGGAGATAACTGAGGCAGTGAGATTAACAAGCAGGTCATTGTGATTGTCCAGATATGAGGTAATAATGTCCTATACCAGGCTGGTGCTTGTGTGAGTGGAAAGAAATTGTGAAGGTAGAAAATGCCAAAACTTGACAACATATTGGATCTGTGGAGATAGTGTAAGTAAGAATTTGAGGATGATGTTGAAGTTGTGAGTCTGGTGACTGGGAGGATGATTTTGTTATAAAAAGTAATAGAGAGGCTGGGAAAGGGAAAAGACTGGCAGAAAGGGGATAGAGTTCTTTTTGGATCATTTTGTGTTTCAGATGTCAACAGGACATCCAGGTCAAGATGTCTAATAGGCAGTTGTTGATGTGATACTGGAAGTCAGGGAAGAAGTTAGGGCTGGATAAAGGTATCTGAGAAAGATCTTCATGGATATGCATGGAAGCTAAGGAGATTGCCACGTAAGATTGGATGTTCCTTGCACATAAGTGCTAAATAAATGCTTGATTAATAGATTAGGTTTGGCATAGCATTCTAACTTGTTGAAATATTTTTGGATGCTCTCTCTACTTGTCTAACATACTAACTATAGCTTCTAGCTTCATGTGACATTTGTTCAAATGTTTTCTGGATCTTCGTCTAAGTTCTTTATAAAATTACTGAACGAAACAGCATAAATAGCACTGCACTAGAACTTTCTAATAGTAATTTCCCTCTACTTTGTGGGAGGGGATATACTTGGACCTGTGGTGATATATACTCTATTAACAGATTAGCCTTATCTATTCCTGAGGCTCTGTGGGGATCTAGGGTAGGGCTATATCTTTCTCAGACATTCAGATCCCATTTAGAATCTGAAGACTATAGATCTATTTAGATACCTGCTGGGTTATCTCCACCTTGGGCCCCCAAGATCAACCTCTGGATGAGAATAAAAAATAAAGGATACACATTTTTCCTTGACTAGATGTTATGATCTGAATTTGCTTCTTAGAGTAAGACTCAGAACCCAAATTGACATTTATAGTCATGGAATAAATTGGGCGAACATTTAGAATATCTGGTTCAGGAAGAAAACAAAAACCTATTCTCATTAATTATGAGCTCAATCTCCACTACTATCAATAGCAAAGTGAAGTATTCTATAGAAAGATGCACAGATTTTGAATGATCACACTTCTCTGATTATAGTTAATGCATATGGTCAGATAACAGGCAAACAGGGCCATTCAGGGTCACTTCTCTCAAAGGGAACTCCTGGAAATAATTATAAAGCTTATTACCCAAGATGCAATTAAACATAAGGCAGGAATTCTCTTCATCAATTTTTTTCCCTCCATGAAAGCCTGATTTAAAAAAAAAACTCTTCCAAGAAAAATACTTTTTCCAATAAATTAAAATTTGCCTGTGTAAAGACAAATTACTAAATTGGATTCTAAGGGTTCATATTTCTTGTGATTGAAAGGGAAACTCATGGCTTTATTTTCTAATTGAACTTTGTTACTTTTTTTTTCCTTTTTCCATCACACTTTATTTCTTTTCTTTTCTTTCTTTTTTTTTTGGTTAGGCAATGGGGTTAAGTGACTTGCCCAGGGTCACACAGCTAGTAAGTGTTATGTGTTTGAGGCCAGATTTGAACTCAGGTCCTCCTGAATCCAGGGCCGGTGCTCTATCCACTGCACTACCTACCTGCCCCCACACTTTATTTCTAATTCATGCAGTCTGGTGTGCCAGAAAAATCATTTAACCTGGATTCCAGCAAGTATGAGTTAAATTTCCTCCTCTGGTACTCACTAGTTATGAGACTGTAGGCAAGTAACTTAAACATTAAGACTTAGTTTCCTCATCCATAAATGGGAATAACACTAGTATCACCTCACAGGATAATTGTGAAGATCAAATGAGATAATATATGTCAAGTTTGAAGTTACAAACTTTAAAGTGCTATATAAATGTTAGATGTTATTGTTATCACTGCATTTTTAATTTTATTATTATTCTCCTCTTATAAAGAAAAAAACAAAAAAACAAAGAGGAAATGGGCTAAGAAAGCACCATTACTTTCCCAAATGTTATTTTTGTGTGAAAGACTGAGCTGTTCCAACCCTGGATAACTATGGTTCTGTAGTGGCCTGCTTGCATTCAGGCAGGGTTCTTAGTGCTTTAGTCTTCTGTGCCCTCTCCCTGTAGGTTTGCTGGTTTATAAGTTTTTTTTTTATTTTGTAACAACTGTGGTACTCCAAGAAAAAAAAATACTCACATTGACTTTTAAGATTAATTATCAATAAGTCTAGACAATCAATAAGACAATCAAACCCTTGTTTGTAACAATTGCCCAAATGTCCAAGATGTAAATGCACACACTGAAAATTTAACAATGGCTCTTGCTTATAGCTGGCTTCTGCACACTGCTGCCTCTCTCATTAACACAACCAATAATTACACTAAAAACTCACTTTTGCATTGGATTTTGTGGTTTAGAATAGGAAAACTTCAAAATGCCCTGTGAGATAGAGATGACTATTCTTGTATCACTGCAGAAGAAGATGCTGTTATTTTGCTCACAATGAAGTTAATTTACTCACAATCACACAACACATAAGTAATATAGCCAGAATGTCCTGGCCCTCAAGTTCATTGCTTTTCCCATCATACCATGTGGTGTGTCTGCATACAGTTTTTCACAGAAAATGCTTAGGAATTTCCCTTTGCCTTTAATAATAACAGCTAGCATTTAAATATTGCTTTTAAGTTTGCAAATGGCTTTACAAATAGTACCTCATTTTATCCCTTGGAAGGTCGGTGCTATTATTTTTCCTCTTTTACACTCAAGTAAACTGAATAAGATTTTAAGTGACCTGGCCAGAGTTGCACGGCTGCTAAGTATTTGAGAATGGATTTGAACTCAGGTCATTCTGACTCTAAGTCCACCTCTCTACCCATTGTTCCACCTGCCTGTGTAGTCAATCTTCATGTCACTCCCCACCTCCCATGTAGGCACAAGTTTCAATGAGCCTATGAAAAACCCAAGAATTAGTATGGTATAATAGATAGTGATCAAGCCTTCAAGTCCAGAAGATGTGCATTCAAGGCATCTGTCTAAAACCTACTAGCTGTGTGATCAGGAGCAAGCATCTCCAAAGACAAAAACAAGAACTAGCTCTCCTTTGTTCATAAAATGTTAATGCTCATTGATAAATTAATTACCAATATTGACTCAGAAATGGCTAACTCAACATAATTTGCCCTATTCCTCATTGCTGCATTAATGATTTGGCTTTCAGGTATAGCTGGATTCTCTGGGTAGAAAGCTATTTTTATGATAAACAAAGGAAACATTTTTTTCCTATTAAAATTGGTGGTGCCGAGACTGCCAAAATGTCTTCCTGTAAGTGCCCTTAGATAATATGTTCCTAGTTTGTTCTAATTTACAGTAGGGCTAGAGGAACATTATGCACATCAGTCTTATAAATAACATGACATAAATAACAGCTGCACTCAGTACTGAGGCAATTACTCTCATCCCATGAAATCATTCATTTACAGTGGGAACTGGAAATTCATGTTTCAAAGCAGCCAATGTCATCTCCTTACATAATTTTGATTCAATTGCATGATTCTTCACTACCTTGCATTGCTTTTCATTACTGGGCAATAATTAGTTTGGCTTTTAAAGTCATAAAGACCAGCTATTGGGCTTTGTGAGGGGTGGGATCAGGGTGTGCTCATTTGCAATAATTGAACTTGAACACTGAAATGGAAGAAATAAGAAATGGCTTTTCACTTAACATGAAAGATGGGAACAGAGACTTCATTAGTTGTCTTCATTTTGTAATATGGTTCAAAAATGCTATTCATTGAAATAATGCTGAGCAAAATGTTTGCTTTCATCACACTTCATTTAAATTATAATGGATGCCAAGATATATTACAGATCAAATTTTTGCCATTATATGACAAAACTCATTTGGAATTTTTTCAGTCTACAATAAATACAAAGGCATTGCTATGGAATGATTCAATCCCCATTCACACCATGGTTTCACTGGGCCTTGTATTAATCCCACACCTACATCTCCTTAGGCTACCATTCATTTTTCTAATCATTGCTTCCAGGTATTTAGATATTTCATTAGAGCTGGCAAGGCTGTCAGTGCTCACCATCTATCTTTGTGCTCTACCCTCTCTCTCTCTCTCTGTTCTGCAGAGAACATAAATATGTGACATTTGAACATAATTTATCTCCTCCCTTCCATGTTAGAGTACATTTAAAAAAACGACTGCATAGGACATACGTGAAGGGGGAAAAATGGGATTGATTAGCAAACATGGCAGTTCCCTAAAATGAAAGTTTGCAAATTTCTTTAGGTGATCTTTTTTTTTAATGGAAGCTGTGCATGTCATATAGCAATCGCCTTTACCTATAGTGATATTTAATGTAGCATTCTGCCTATCTGCCTCCGCTCTGCCCCTCATTAAGGAAGAAAGTTAGTGGCTTACCAATGACTTAGTTTTTCAAGTGTCTGCTATGTATTTGGTACCATGCTTGTTGTCTCTAGTAACCTTTTAAGATATCAGCTATTATGGTTTTTGATTAGCAGAAAGTAGAGAAATTCTTCCCCTGACCAAAACACAGATGATGGCAAGTCTAACTAAATGATAATAGCCTCAGGAGACAATTGTTCATGTTCTGTGAAAAAAAAAATCCCTGATTTTCTATGCCCCAACAATCATTCAAATTCTTTTATGTTTGAAAGATAGAAAAAAAATCAATACAATGAGGATATGAAAGGAAGTGCTCAATTAGGGTAAAAACCTTTGCATTAATATCACTTACAAAAGACCGATACTTAAGTTTTAGAGGAAAAGAGCACAAAAAATATGGCTAAAATCATCCCCCAATAGAAAAATGGTGAATGGATATGAACAATAGTTTCTCAAAGAAGAATTAGTGTTAACAAACATATGAAAGATTGTTCTAAGTCATTGCTCTAAGATAAATGAAAATCAAAACAACTTTGTGGTTTCATCTCATACCTAACAAATTGGTAAAGATTGCAGAAAGATGGGAACATAGAAAGCAGATACACTAATAGACTGTTGGTTTAACTGAAAATTGGTCCAATGCTTGTGGAAAGCAATCTCCAGGAATTACTCTGGAACTGGAATAATGCTAAGAAACTGACTGAAATGTCCATTCCCTTTGACCAGAGATTTCATTAATAGGCAAATACCTCAAGGAATAAAATGATCAAAAAAGTCCCACATCAATATATTCATGGTAGCACTTTTTGTAGTAGCAAAGAATAGTAAACAAATTAGATGCCCATAGATTGGGAAATGGCTAAATAAATTTGTGGTATGTTAACATAATGAAAATTATTGTGTTGCAAGCATATTGAAAATTGGTATAAATTTAAAGAAGCAGAACAAGGAAAATAGTATACACAATGACTATAAAAATGTAACTAGAAAATGACAATTAAAAACGTCAAAACAGTCACAACTTTTGATTTTCTCTAGCATGCCCCAGTTCTTAATTCTGAAGCTTCACTCCAGCCCTGGAATCAACACATTTGAAAACCTTCCACCACTGTGACTTCTCCTTGATTGGATGACTCCTTCCAGAACCTCTATTTAAGGAGGAATCAAAGACAGCCATAGCTTATTGCTCTCCAAACTGTTCTCAGGACCTCGTCCCTCCTTTTATATTCCTTTATGTGCTATTTTCCACTATTAGAATGCAAGCTTCTTGAAGAAGTCCTATTTATATTAACATTGCCAGCTCTTAGTACAATGCTTAGTATAGAGTAGGCCTTTAATAAATGTTAGGTGGGAAAGGAGTAAACAAACATTTAATAAGTATGTACTATGTGCTGTGTGCTGTGCTAATTGATCTGCAAATATTATCCCATTTGATTTTTACAACAACCCTGTGGTAGGTGTTATAATTTTCTTCATTGCACAGTCAATGAAACTAATACGGACTGAGGTTAACTGACTTTCCCAGGGTCACATAGCTAGTAAATGTCTGGGATACCTTGCTGCCTAACTGATTTATGTAACTATAAAGTTCAAATGATCAAGACTGGCCCAAAGAGGCTATATGAGATTGCATCCCTTATCCTTCTTTGCAGAGGGAGGGGACTATGGGTGTCAAATACTGCATATAATGTTTGACTTCATTGATCCGCTTTTTTTCCTAAAAATTTTCCTCTGTTTTATTCTTTTTTTTAAAGTGATCATTTAATAGGAATAAATGTAGTAGGAAGATATGCTGAAAAATGAAGATGATGAAAAAAAGATATAAATATATTTCTTTTTACATAATAAGTTGGAGTTAGAAAGGATTCTGCCTCACTACAAACATATTTTTCCATTTGATAGAATCAAAGATTCATAGATATAATGCCAGAAGGGAATTTAAAAACATTCTAATCCATTATAGATGAGGTAACTATGGCCTAGAGAAGTTGCCCAAGGTCATGGAAGTGGTAAATGAAACATCCAGGATTCAAAGCCAGATTTTTTGAATGCAGGTCCAGTGTTCTTTTCAGTGTGCCAACTTCAATTAATTTCAACACAGAAAATATTTATTGAGTATTTCAAATTTATCCTATATTGTTGTTTCAGTCATGCCCAACCCTTTGAGACCCCATTTGGGGTTTTTTTGGTAAAGATATTGGAGTGGTCTGCCATTTCCTCATTTATAGCTCATTTTACAAATAAGGAAACTGAAGCAAACAAGGTTAAGTGATTTGCCCAGGGTCACACAGCTAGTGAGTGTCTGAGGTCTGATTTAAAATCAGAAATATGAGTCTTCCTGAGTCCAGGCCTGGTACTCTATCTAATGTACCACCTAACTGCTCATTATCCTGTATATTTACCTTTAATACTTTTCTCCTCCCCTCAGGATATGTTTCTTAAAAAATGTTTCTACCTGTTTGATAAATTATTTACTCAGTTATTGAAATCCTTACATTCAGTAGTGATATTAGTGTTGTATAAAAGTTCTATGAGAATCAATGGACTCAGATAGTGCCTCCAGAAAAAGTAAAAAATAATCAGTCAATCAGAAAAAAAAATTAAGTGCCTAATCTAAGCCAGGCATTGTGCTAAACACTGGGGATACAAAGAAACAAAAGACAGCTCAGAGTGTTCAAACTGCCTAAGATGCTAAGACAAAGGTGAGGAGGTGTAGCTTAATAGGGTTATTAAGGTAAGACTAAGATCTCTGGCGTGGGGGTTGCTGAGCCCTTTTCAGGGCTGGTGTCCATTTGCGGTTTTCACCTGCCATTCAACTCTCACCTGTGGCTTGAAGAAACTGTAACATGTGCAGCAGCCACACTCTGGTGAAACCATTTCAACAGAGGGACTAAACCAAGTTGAGGGTAATTGATGGGCCGCAAACCCATTGGTGAGTTAAGAGGGTGTTTACCCCAAGCAGGTGAAGGCTTGTCTGTCAGAAGAGGTGGATGTGAACAATTTGTTCTAATGGTCCATGAAGCCAGTGGAAGAAGATGCTGTGATATTCTTGGAGCATGGTTAGACATCAAAGACTTTGAAGGCACTGCGTCCTGAGCTATTGCCAGCCATTTTGACTTTTGTCATGCCACTGGACTGCAGTGACTCTGGAAGAGAGAGTGAGGCTGATGACTTCCCATAAATCTGCCTCTTTAAATCCAACTTATATGTGGGTAAAATAACATCACCCTTGAGCTCATATTGGTCTGATCAGCCACAGTCAAGCACACTCTACACTAACCCCAACATAGTGATGTTGTTTTGGTCCTCCTGAGGACTAAGGACAATAACCAATACTGTATATTGTTTTCACATAGTCATTAGCATGCTATCTTCCCTCTTTGACTGTGCGCTCCTTGAGAAAAGGAGCTTTGACCTTTCTTTGTATCCTGAGATCTTAGCTTAGTGCCTGACTCATGATAGATGATTGATAAATGTTTATTGACTGATTAGCTGATTAGGCCATCTCCAATTTCCAGATGTTTATAGCCCATACTAGGGAAGTAGAAGCAAATACATGAATAACTATGATGCAAACTGTAATAAGTTCTTTCAGATATGTATAAGAAAAGGGCTATAAATGTTTAGAAGTGAGATCATATCTCCTTGAGGAAATGATAGAGGAGCTCATGAAAGCGGTACTGTTTGAGCTTGACCTTTAAAAAAGAACGGGAATTTTTTTATGATGCATATAGTAGGCAAAGGTAAGAAAAATGGTGGAAAGTGCTCCTAGGATAAGAAAATGACTCGAACAAAATCACAAAGGTGGGAAGTAAAGGTGCTGAGTGTGGGGAATGGCTGATCATAGTGTGATTTTTCTGGAAGTTAGGGTTTGTGCAGTGGACTAGTGTGAGATCAGTCTCAAAATATAGGTTTGAGAGACAAGATGGCGGAGGGAAAGCAATGACTGTCTTGAGCTCTCTCCCAAAGCCCTCCAAATACCTAAAAAAATGGCTCTAAACAAATTCTAAAGCAGCAGAACCCACAAAAAGACAGAGTGAAACAAATTTCCAGCTAAAGACAGTCTGGATGGTTGATCAGAAAGGTATATCGCACCTGGCAGGGAGAGGAGCGCAGTTTCGCGTGGGTGAGCAGGCCGCAGTGACCCTGGAGCAGGCCTCAGAGGACTGAATCGCGGGTAGCTGTGGTGGTTTCCAGACTTCTCAACCCAGGAACACCAAAGACAACATGGAAGATCAGTGGGAAAAATCTGTGACTGTGGTGAGAGAGGAGGTAGGTCTCAGCCGCAAGTCTCGAGTGTGGCCTGGGGCAGCGACTATTTCCTGAGCTTCCGGCCCACAGACTGTGGGGGAATCGAGTGGCCACTCAGAGGGGGATTGCAAGGATCTCTTTGCCAGTGCTGAGGCAGGAATCTCTTGCTTTACTGGTGCTTGGATCTGGGTCACAGTTGTGAGGGGCGGTCCTGAGGCTAGGAGGAATGCTGTTGTGATGAAGCTTGTTGTGGCTGTGGGGAGGAAACACCTCGCCCCTTATCATAGCACATTGGAAGAACTGAAAACTTACAGGTCCCTAGAAGTACCTCTGAAAACAGCTGTACAAACCCGTGAAGCTTGGGACAGTACATTCTTCATATTGGAAGCAGACTTTTACCTTAACAAAGAGTTTAAAACTCAAATAATTGGCTGGAACCATGAGTAAGCAGCACAAGAAGAGTCAGACTATATTATCTTGTTTGGTGACAAAGAAGATCAAAACATACAACCAGAAGAAGACAACAAAGCCAAAGCTTCTACATCCAAAGTCTCCAAGAAAAATATGAATCAGTCCCAGGCCTTGGAAGAGCTCAAAAGGGATTTTGAGAAGCAAGCAAGAGAAGTAGAGGAAAAACTGAGAGTGATGCAAGAAAATCACGAAAAACAAGTCAACAGCTTGCTAAAGGAGACCCAAAAAATACTGAAGAAAATAACACCTTAAAAAATAACCTAACCCAAACGGCAAAAGAGGTCCAAAAAGCCAATGAGGAGAAGAATGTCCTAAAAAGCAGAATTGGCCAAATGGAAAAGGAAGTCCAAAAGATTACTGAAGAAAATACTTCCGTAAAAATTAGAATAGAGCAATTGGAAGCTAGTGACTTCATGAGAAATCAAGACACTGTAAAACAAATCCAAAAGAATGAAAAATTAGAAAACAATGTGAAATATCTCATTGGAAAAGCAACTGACCTGGAAAATAGATCCAGGAGAGAGAATTTAAAAATTATGGGACTATCTGAAATTCATGATAAAAAAAAGAGCCTAGACATCATCTTTCAAGAAATTATCCGGGAAAACTGCCCTGATATTTTAGAACCAGAGGGCAAAATAGAAATTGAAAGAATACACCAATCTGCTCCTGAAAGAGATCCCCAAAGGAAAACTCCTAGGAATATTGTAGCCAAATTCCAGAGTTAGCAAGTCAAGGATAAAATATCACAAGCAGCCAGAAAGAAACAATTCAAGTATTGTGAAACACAATCAGGATAACATGAGATTTAGCTGTGTCTACATTAAGGGACCTCAGGGCATGGAATATAATATTCCAGAGGGCAAAGAGATAGGATTACAACCAAGAATCACCTACCCAGTAAAACTGAGTATAATCCTGCAGGGGAAAAAATGGTCATTCAGTGAAATAGAGGACTTTCAGGCATTCTTAATGAAAAGACCAGAGTTGAATAGAAAATTTGATTTTCAAATACAAGACTTGAGTGGAACATGAAGAGGTAAACAGGAAAGAGAAAATCATAAGAGACTTATGTTTACATTCCTGCATGGAAAGATGATATTTGTAACTAATGAGACCTTTGTCAGTTTTAGGGTAGTTGGAGGGGAAAAAAATTATATGTATGTATATATAGATATAGATAGATAGAGCAGTACAGGGTGAGTTGAAAATGAAGGGGTCATATCTGGAGAATAAAATTAAGGGGTGAGAGAGGAATATACTAAGAGAAGGAGAAAGGGAGAGGTAGAATGGGGTAAATTTTACCACAAAAAAAAAACCAACAACAGAAAAGGCTCTTACAGTGGAGGGGAAATGGGAGAAGGTGAGATGGAATGAGTGAATCTTATTCTCATAGAATTTGACTTAAGGAGGGAATAACATACACATTCAATTGGGTGTGGAAATCTGTCTTACCCTACAGGAAAATGGCGGGGGGAAGGGGACAAGAGAGTAGGGGAATGATAGAGAGGAGGGCAGATTGGGAAAGGGAGTAATCAGAAGCAAATACTTCTGAGGAGGGACAGGGTCAAAAGAAAGAATAGAATAAATGGTTGGGTGGGATAGGATTAAGGGAAATAGAGTTAGTTTTTCACAGCATGTCTACTATGAAAGTGTTTTGCATAACTGCACATATATAACCTATATTTAGTTGCTTGCTTTATCAATGAGGGTGGGTGGGGAGGGAGGAAGGGAGAAAATTTGGAACCCAAAGTTTTAAAAACACATGTTTAAAAAAACATGTTTTCACATGCAACTGGGAAATAAGAAATACAGGAAATGGGGTACAGAAATCTATCCTGCCCTACAGGAAAATTGAAGGGGAAGGGGATAAGAGAACGGGGGGAACAATAGAAGGGAAGGCAGACTAGGGGAAGGGGTATTCAGAATGCATGCCATCTTGGGTTGGGGGGAGGGGTGAGATGGGGTGAAAATTTGGAACTCAAAATCTTGTGGAAGTAAATGTTGAAAACAAAAAAAAATAAAAAATGCCATAAAAAATACAGGTTTGAAACATACTGTTAAGAACTTTCAGTGTCAGGACGCAGAATTTTAGATGAAATAGCTAAACATTGTAGGATTTTGAGCAGTGAAATGACATGCTCAGAATAGTGCTCCAGTAAATTAGCATGAAAGGATGGATTGCAGTGAGAGGCCATAATAAAACCCTTCAAATTAGAAGGTTTTGATTAAGGAATCAATTGCAATAACAATTGCTTACATTGTTATGTTTTAAGGTGACAATTTTCCCAATGACAGTCATATGAGGTAAGTCAGTGCCAGTATTATTAGATCCATTTTACAGCTGAGTAAATTGTGACTTGGGAAACTATACCAATCCTTCCATGGTTTGACAGGTCTTAAGTGACAGAGTTAGGATTCAAATCAAGAACAATGATATGATAGATTATATTATATCAATAGGACAGAGTGGTAAACTCAGGAAAACATTAGATCAAATCCAACTTCAGACACTAATTAGTCCTTCCCATTTTTCCTCTCTTGACCTTGGTTTACTCATTTATAAAAATGATGTTATCATGGCCTCTTCCAGGTTTAGCCATATAATCTTAACATCCTATCATCTTACAATTCTAAATCCAATGTGTTTCATATTACACCATTCAACAGTCTCTTAATTAGCAGGCTATTGCAATATATCACAATCATAGTGACAATGAGACTGAAAAGGAAAGGGGGATTTTGAGAGATATTTTAGAAGTGTAATTTTGAAAAAAATTAGCAACTAATTGCAGGAAGTATTGGAGAGAGTGAAATAAAAAATGAGGTTTTTGAGACTAGATGACTAGAAGACTGGCATAACAGTGATCAACAATGGAGGATATTAAAAGGTGTGTTTGTTTAGACAGCTGGAAGGTAAAGACTTCAGTTTTAGACATGCTGATTTAATGTACCAGTAGGACATACAGAGGGAGATATCCAGCATAATGTTTGAAATCCAAAAACAGAGATCAGGAGAGAACTAGGGGTGAAATATAATTTTGGTATTCTTCTCAGTAGAAGTGATAATTGAAATCCATGGAATTGGCAAGAGAATGAAGGGAAAAGAAAAGAGAAGAAAGTGAGGCACAAAATCTTGGGGTGGTATGAGAAAAAAATAGACAAAGGTGATGAAGTAGACAATGTCATTAAATAGAAGGGGAGGTAGTGAAGCCAAGTGCCACAGAAACTGGGAAAGTGGATTTTCAAGAAGTACATTTTGATTATGCATATCAAATGCTCCAAATTGGTTGAGAGAGATGAGGAGTGAGGAAAAACTGTATTTGGCATATAGGAGACCGCTGGAACCCTTTAGGAATATAATATTATGAAAGATATATGAGATAAGAAGCAGGATAAAAAGGGATTATGGCATAAGAGGGTGAGGAGAAAGATGATGAAAAGGAAGCAGATGAAAAGGTACAAAATCACATTTATATCTATTATGTAAATGTCTATATAGGTATGTGGGGGTTTACTCCATCTAGACCACAAATTTCCTACAGGCAGAGGCTATTTGTCCTTTTACCTTAGTATTCCTAGCATTTGGTACATTGCGGATTCTTAAAAAATATTTATTTTGAAAGCAGTAGCTAATACAGTCTATTTGTTTTGAGAAGTTTGTTGGTGAAAGAAAAAAGTTATAAGATAAAATCTCAAAGGAAAAATTGTTTCATTTTATTTTTAGAATAGTGAATATTGAATGCATTAGTAGGTCAAGGAGAAGCAGCTCTTTGATGATTAATCAATTCCTGGACAAGTTGCAAGAATGGGAAATGGAGGCTTGGGTCTTTATGGATCTTCTTTGGAAGGAAGGAAGAAAGAAAGGAAGCTAGGAAGGAAGGAAGGAGGAAGGAAAGAATTTAGGAGGAAAAGAGAAAAAAAGGAGGCGATGAAGGAAGGAAACAAGTATTGATTACTTAAGATTTGTAGGCACTCTATTAAGTGGTAATGAAACAAGGAGCTTATGCTCTACTAAGGATGGGAATTGGGGGTGGGAAGGGGAGATGAAGGTATACAGCATGAGGACATAGTTTTGAAGTATAGAAGTACAAACAGAGTTGGAGTGGAATGAAGGCTGGCTTGAGCCCTTCCATAAAATAGCAGCCCCAGGAAGAACTTACTAATGGTACAATTGGGAATCTTTGCAGAGGAATATTACAGACAGAGAAGGCTTGAGGGTTGGATACTTTTTTTTAGGGTAAGCCATAAAGGGAGTTCCCAGATGAGACAGAAATAGAGGACCATAACCAGGTACATACTCATTGCCAGAATGTTTTAAACAGGAGGCCCCTATGTTTGTTATTTATTTTTTAAGGACTTAATCTTAATGTCTTCCACCTAACCCTGCTAGCAGTATTATTATATTTGATATGCAGATTCTAAGTAAAATTAAAATCTACTTTTTCACTAGTATTTATATCTTGACCTTGACAGCCTTGAGGGTAGATTAAAGGGGAAGAGAATTTATATAGCACCTACTATGTGCTAGGCAATGTGAGAAGGGCTTTTTACAAATATTACCTCATTTGATTCTCACAATAACCCTGGGAGTTGTGCTATTAGTATCCCCATTTTATAACTAAGGAAACTTAAGCAAACAGAGGTTAAGTGATTTGCCTAGAATCATACACCTAATAAGTGTCTGAAGCTGGATTTGTTCTTGGGTCTTTCTAACTCCAGGCACAGCAGTCTATCCACTGAGCCCTACTAATGTCTGACAGTAAAACTTTCAATTCTTCTAGGTATCAGTTAATTGCTAATTAGTGTGAAGGATGGAGAGAAGAAAAAAAAGTGGGATACAAAATTAGAGATAAGCAGTTAGTTCTGTTTGGAGAGGTGAATGAAACTGAAGCAGAATTCAGCAGTAGTCATTAAGGTGGTCTTATCAAACTGATGATAACTAATTGCATAAAGGCATTATTCCAACTTAAGTTTGAAATAGTACCATCTGGCATCATTCAGGAGTCTCAGATATAGAATGTGGAGATTCATGGCCACTGAATCATATTCTAATTATGGAGTTCCTGAGCTTATCTTCAGTTTGGAGATGATATCTCATCTCATAGGGCAGGGATGTGTCTCCCTTCTTTCCATCCTGAGCTCATCTTTAACAGCATCTATGATGTGAGTGCCTCTGAAAACTTGGTTTGCTAGCATAGTCTCATTCCTAAAGATGCCATGATTTACTGTCTAAGAAACTTGGAAGAGTTTAACATTAAACTCTCACCATGTCTAAGGGCCTGAATGTACCTACTGGTAATTTCTGCTCAGAATGGATTTTCAGAGGTTTCTTTGAACTCAGAAACAAAATTCTTCAGGATACCCAGAAGGTTGGACACACTTGTATGTTGAAGGGAATCACATCTCCCCCACCTCGATGCACCATAGTCAGGACCCTAGTGTGCAATAAGGCCAACTTTTGATTTATTGTTAATGATACTTTGAGTTAGAGTCTGAAAATTTCTTTTTTAATCTGGGACGGTGACCTAAATGACTTTGATTGGTGAAAAATATTACTGATGGAGTGAGTCAACTGAGAAAACAGTGGAGTACAGAATATTGCCTCATTTAGTGGTCTCATCAGCTCCCATAAGTTTAAATATCTTCTTTATGAAGAAGACACCAGATCTATATATTGAAGTTTTAGTCAATCAATCAATATGCATAAAGTGATTATTATGTACCAGGCATTGCACTAAGCAATAGGGATACAAGTGCACAGCCAAAAAAATCAATGCTTGCAATGATCTTATATTCTCATGACAGAGACAATAAGAAAACACAATATATATACGGGATAAACATAAAGTGAATGCATGTAAATAGATGCAAATGGAGGACAACAGCATTTGGAGAGGAGGAATGATCAAAGGTTACGTGCAGAAGATGATGTCTGAGGTGCATCATGAAGGAAAGGAGGCATTCTATGAGGTGGAAGGGGTACATTTTAGGAACTGCGTCAGCTAGGTGTCAGAATGGCTAGATTGTTGAGCCTGGAGTCAGGGACACATGAATTCAAATTTGACCTCAGACACTTACTAGATTTTGATCCTGTCCAAGTCACTCAATATCAGTTTCTTCAACTGTAAAATGTAGATATAGTAGTACCAACCTCTCACAGTTGCTGTGAAGATCAAATGATATATTTACAAAGTGCTTACCACATCTAATACATCTAGCAACACCTAGCACGTAGTAGGTGCTTAATTAATTAATGCATTTTTCTTCCTTTCATGCATAGAGGATTGCTAGTGCATGAGGATGTCTGATGTAGTGCCAAATTTGAGGGGGAGAAAGAAGGCCATATTGGCTGGATCAGAGAACGTGAGAGAGGGAGAGTAATTACCAACTGTCTATTAGAACTTCCACTGGGATATCCTATTAGCATCTCAAACTCAATGTGTTCAAAACTTACCTAATCATATCCCCTCCCAAACCCAAATCTAGTAAAAAATTCCTTTGACTTTTAAGGCCACCATCATCTTTCCAGTCCCCTAGGTTCACAACCTCAGCATCATCTTTGATTCCTTGTTCTCATTCACTCAGCATATCCAATCAAATGCCTAATTTTAGTATTACTATGTTTATAACTTCTTATTGTATCTAACCCCTTCTCTCTGCTCACAGAGCCCCTACAATAGTCCAAGTTGTAATTCTAATTCCTTTGACTATTACAATATTTTTTCTGGTTGATCTTTCTGCCTGAAGTCTCCTGCTCTCTAATCTATATTCCATTCAGCAGTCAAAGTCTGAATTCCATGTAAGGCTCTTCAAAACCTGAACCCTTCCTACATTCACATTTGACACCCCATATCACATTTCTGTGCCTTTGTACTGCCTGTCTTCCATCCTCTACCCCCAATGTCTGAAGTGCTCTATCCTCACATTCTCAGCTTTTCCTCTTAGAATTATTATCTTTCTTCAATACTCAAATCAAATTCCACATTCAACCTATCTATTAATTCTTTCCTCTCTTAAGTTATCCTTCCATCCATTCTATATGTATCTCCTATGTACCTATTGATGTTATATCATGTACATGTTGCTTCTCCCATTAGAATATAGGTTTCTTAAAGGCAGGGATTGTTTTTTGCTTTTACTTTGTATTCCCAAGACATAGCATAGTCCCTGGCCCACAATAATATTTTATGAAGTATTTGTTGATTGATTTAATCTAACTGTAGCTAAAACCAGCCTCAATCTCCCTGGCCAACAAACAACTGAAACTGGAGGAAAATAAGTTTGAGGAGGAACTGATCTAGCTGACACAGGAGCTCTACTTCAGGGCCAATGGTATGGAAGAAATGAGTTGCATTTTTAGGAGAGTATTGTAAATATAATATCTGGGAAACCATGCAAAATATCAAGCATGAGTGAGAGTCATTCTGTCTGTGATCTTCCTACTCTTGTCTATCAATCTCAAATGGTACATTAGAAACCTCCCTGGAACCCTACTTATGACCAAAAGCTTCACCTGTGGAAAGAATATTGACTTCTTGTATTTCTGTTCATTCGTTTGTCTTTATTTTTTTTTTAATTTCTACTCTGCCATTTTGTTGTATATAGTAAACATTTTAAAATTTGTTATATTTATTTGATTAGAAATTAGCGCTGCTGAATGCAGGTTATTGCACTTTTTATTGGATTAAAATAGGAGTGCTGAGTACAAAGAAAAAAATAATAACAAGGATTACTGCAGGTCTGAATCTAAAAGTACATAACTCATAACACACCCCAGAGGAGATTTCTATCTTCATTTTTTTCAATCCTCTCTTTGTTTATGTTTTTTCTTTTTGATGAAATGTATAATTCATATTTTACTATATAGTAGGTTAGTCACATGGATGGATAAAAGATTTGAGAACAATTTTGCTTCTTACTTTTTGTTATAATGATGATAAGTTTCAATGGCATTAAAAAAAAATCAAGACACCCTTCTGTCTTCAGAATTCACAACTGCCAAGAAACACATCTCAGTATTAACAGCTAAAGGACAAGTTTGGCTTCTTTTTCCTTGCATGCTGCTCTAGGGCCAATTTTGTCTTAAAATATCCATAATTAACTCCCAGTTGAAGTCACATATAAATGTCTTGGGGCACCATTTGGCTCTAAGTGATGAGCATATACACAATGGTGGGCATATTTTGGTATGGGCTGCCAATAACACATTACACTTCCTAGAACTAGTGCTTTAGGTGGCTCTGGAATGGCATCAAAAGCCGATTTATGATGCCAGAGTTACTTGGGGAGGAAGGGGATCGGAATTGTCTATCCAACAGGGTGACTGTTCATTCCCTGGTGTGGATTATTGGACGATGATTTGAATATCAAATAATAACAGCTTTCCAACTTTGTACGGTTGTACTCTTTATTGCTCTCTTTTCTATTCTGTTAGGTTACTTCTATGTTTTGTGTATGTTTTTTAACATGAGTTTGAAAGATAGCTTTCTGTATTCATGTCAGTTTTTTTTTCCCAAGCAAGTTATTAGACTTTGAAAGGCAAGATAACACGGTTTGTTTTGTTGGAAAGCAAAGAGCCTCTTGAAGAGAAAAATTCCCTTCCCTTTCCTTTGAAGGTAATCATAGGTTGGAGAGCAGTAAGATAAGAACAAAGAGATCATGGTGGCATAACTAAAACCTAGAAAATTTGTTCAGAGGGGCTCCATAGACAGCTTTGATTCATAATCACATTTACTCTCTTATTGTGCCCAACCAATAGATTCATTTGACTAAGTACATTTATAAATGATGAAATTATCTCTAGCCTTTTGAAAATGGCTAAGTATGTAGGATATGAGAATTTACAGCTACTTTATTGTACATTTTTCTTTCTGTGTGTCTGTGTGTCTGTGTGTCTGTCTGCCTCCCTCCCTTCCTCCCTCCTCCCCTCCTCTCTGGTAGCAACTGATAAAGAAGAGGATTTCTTAAAAGCATGTCTTACAATAAAGAACTTAAATCCATCTTAACATGCCCCTGGAGAGCAAGTCTGCATTAACCTCGGTTTTTACTTCTGTGACAATAACGAGGGGGAAGTAAGTGCACCAACGCCAACAAATGCAGAGAATTGCAGAAGGGGCAGAAGGAATGAGGCAAGAGTGAAATGGGACTTGGGATTAAGGGATCTCCCACTCAGCCATGTGTGAAGCATTGAAAATTAATGTTGTATTGCTTAGTGAGCAGCTGTCAAATGATTGCAATTTGCAAAGTGCTTGTTTCCCTCTCCCCCACCTTACACATAATACATTAGAAATGTCTTCTTTTTCTGAAGACTGACAAAGTTATGTCTATCCATACTAATGGCACTATGGCTGGGTTCTACATTTAATAATCACGCCATTCACATGTTGGCAGACTGACGTAGCTTTGGGGAATTCCCACTGAAGTAGCCAGTCACCCTTAGGAGCTCTGGCAACCACATTATCCCAAGGACATGAAAGAGAAACTGTCTCTCAGAATTTCTAACAGTCAATTCCTTCCATCCATCTGACTGAGAAATTCCTTGTAATTCTAAGAAGCCTTGACTTTATCACCCAATTGAAAATACCATGGACTTCATTCCAGAAAATGGTAGATCTTACACACACTGATTGATGGTAGCATTAGGGGAATCTTTTCTTACTAGTGTCTTAGTTTGCAGTTAGGATGCTTAGAAAAGTTCAGCCTTAATTGATCACTAGAGTTAACTTTTATTAAGGGGCTTTTTATTGCATGCCAATTGGTCAAAGGCTAACCTGATGCTAGAGTTTAACTTTAATCTATTAAACAGTATTGTGTTTTGTCTCCCTGCAGCCAAATAGACTGGCATCCAAACAAATCATCACTACATCACCATGGGTAAGCCCATGACAATTGAGCTGCCTACCTAAGAGCAGTGTTTCTGTCTGTTTCCCTGACTTTGAAAAAGAAAACTATAATGTTCCCATTTGTATAGACGTTTATAGTTCACAGAACATTTTTTCTTGTAATAAACTCGTAAGCATGCTGAGAACATAGTGTCATCCCCACTTTACAGATCAAAAAATCAAGCACCAACAATGTAAAAAAAAATTACTCAAGTTGACAAAATTGTAGGTATCCTGACTCTGAGCTCAGTGCCAATACTTCATATCCATAAAGACTGTGTATAGTGTTTTATGATTTACAAAGCAGTACATATATTATCTCATTTGATCCTTATAACAACTATGTGAGGTAGGTATTGGTATCACCATTTTACACATGAGGAGACTGAGGCTGAGAGGGTCACACAACTAGTAAGTACCTGAGGTGGAATTTGAACTCAGGTCTTTTTGATGCCAAGTCTAACACTCTCTCCAGTAAATGAAAACACATGTCCACAGTCACATTTGTAATTGTTTCCTTTTTCAATTTAATAAATAATTAGCAGTGCCTACTATGCATACAAGGCCAGGGACAGTGTGCCTCCCTGACAAAGACCCATAATTGCAGTCAAAAAAACCAGAGTTCAAATCTTGCCTGTGATATATGCTTGCCAAATTTAATGGTGTCTTCTCAATCTTCATCTTTCTTAGCCTTTCTGCTATATGTAGATATGGATGATAAAGATAGAGATAGAGATGGAGATAAACATAGAGCTTGAGATAGAAATACAGGTAGAGATTCAGTTCTAGTCTCATATTCTAGTCCCACATTGGAAATTGCCTACAGAACATGTGAAATAGAATGTTATTTAGTCATGTTAACCTCAAAATATTTAGAACAGACTTTTTCTCTTAGTCCAATCTTCTTCAGAACTCTGCTACTATTGTTAAGGACATCATCATCCAGTCACCAAGGTTCTCAGCTTCAGTATCATCCTCCACTCCACACTCTCAGTCACCCACCATAATGAGTTGAATAGATTTTTTTTTCTTCTTCTACAACATTGCATCTATATATCCCCCTCTCTCCACTCACAAGGTCAACACTCTACTTCAGGCTCTCATCATATGTAACCTTGTTTTTGTTCATTAGTCTTCAATTTGGTCAAATCATTATCCCACTACAATCCATCCTCCACATAGCTACCAAGGTGACTTTCCTATAGAACAGGTTTAACTCTGTCATCCCTCACGCAACAAAATCCAGTGACTCACTATTAAATATAGGATTAAAAAATAAAAAACCCTTCTGTTTTCCATTTTAGGCCCTTGTGTACCCTAAAAGATTTGAGAAGGAATGTATCCATCTTCTAGTATCAATTAGGTATTTCTTGGGTATTTGATGAGAGATGTCTTTTCTCCATGGTTGGAATGTCTTCCATACCTACATATGTTTATTGCAATCTTATCTAGATCAACTCAAACATCACAGCTCCATGGTGAGGAAACAGGCCTCTGGAGTTTCAGTGACCATGAAGACAGTTTGTCTTTTCACTCACCATACAACAATTTATTTATACCTAGATCTACATAGAGATAGTAACCATAGAGAAGTGTATAGAATACCAAAGTTGGAGTTATAATGCTTGAGTTTAAATCCTTACCCTAACACCTAGTGGGTGTATGAGTCTGAGGAAGGTCACTAACTTCATTAAGTTTCAATTTCCTCAAATGTTAAATGGATATAATGATAATATAAGCTAATAAGCTTGACTTTATTTATTGGGAAAATTCTATAGAATGATTCAGAAAAGATATAGAACACATGTGGGAAAAAAAAGCTGTGTTTGTAAAGAGTCAGAATAGGTTCACCAAAAACTAGCCATGACAAAGTAATTGTATTACTTTTTGGTCAACTTTGCAGAGTTTCTAGAATGATCTCAGTGTCTATGCCCTGAACTTTTAAATTTATTTATCAATGATTTTGCCAAAGACATAGATATATGGTAAGCTTGCTGAATTTGCACAACATAAATCCAGAAATACCAGTTAACATTTTAGAGGAGAGTCAGGAACCAAAACAATCTTGGCTGACTAGAGTGACAGCTAGGTGGCATAGTGGATAGAGTACTGGATCTAGAATCATATAGACCAGAGTTCAAATCCACATCCAGATACTTACTAGCCATGTGACCCTGAGTAAGTCTCTCTGTCTTTCAGACTTTGTTTATTCATCTATGAAATGGGGATAATAATAACCTGTAACTCCCAGAATTGTGAGGAATAAAGGAAAACATTGGTTAAGTACTTTATAAACCATTAAGTGCTACGTGAATGCTGAAGGTGGTTATTATTTTATTATAATATTAAGATGAATATAGGAAGTTGAAATTCAGTAATAAAAATGTATATTTGGGATGAGGGAGCCATGTTTATCTGAAAAAAAAGATTTAGAAAATTTAGGAGTCTGTTAACTCAACATAAGACATCAGTGTGATAGGGGAGAATCTGTTTGATCCACAGTGATTCATTGAAATATGTCATCTCTCTGGACAGTTTGAAGATTTCAAGAGCAAGTTTTCAGATTACCTAATATTAGTTTTTTTAATTGTGTATTTAATATGTTAATGATTGAATTAGCATTTGGGTTATACTTTCAATTCAAAGGAATTGAAATAGTTGTCTAGTACCTAGAGTGACAATGGAAGGACTGAAATATTTAGATAATCAGCTTTTTAAAAGAGATACTCTACAAAACTATAAAAAGTAAGGACTATGTAAGTCAAAGCAGTGCTGAAAATTACAGCTTAAAAATGATACCATCAATGCTAAATCAATAGCTAGGGAGAGCATGTATATTCAATGTTCCTGAGGGTTTGAGGGTTACATCATTTAGTATGCTCTTCTGCAGAGATTTAAGAGATCTCACTTCTTTGTTTAAAATTTGGAAGAACAAAACATATCATATAAAGCATTTTTCCTTTCTTTTCTGATTCTGATTTTCCTCCATTAGGTTGGGCCATTTGGATTATGGGGCAAATGCCATTATACAAAAGGTATGGATCTTAGAGAAAGAAAAAAATGAAATCCTCATCAATTCTCCTGTTTGTGGCATACACAGAAAAAAAATCACTACTTTCTTGGTATTTATTACTTTAGGATTGAGTAAGAAAAGCTAGCTTTGTCACATGAGGTATGCGAGGTGAGAAAGAGGACTGTGATACTAGAAATGTATAGCAGACAGGAAAAAGAAAACCTTAAAATTGGTAAACTGCACTAGTACATGTGCCAGGAATGATTTTCCTCTGGGAATTCTCCTTTTTAGAAAAAAATGCTGTCTTCACACATCACAATGGGTCATCTCTTCTTTCATGGAGGCTCACATTTGCATTTCCCCACTAAAGCAACACACAGAGCCTTGTAAGAGGTTGTTGTGAAATAAAAAGAGGATAATAACAACACACACATGATAAAGCTGTTGTAAAAAACAGAAAAAAAATCTTCAGAAATACATGGAAAAATTCTTTGCAAACCTTAAAGCTCTCTATATGTCATATCTACTATTATATTCTAAGAAACACATTTGGTTGAACTATTTGAATGAAATAGTATATTTTTCCCAATCTTTCATTTATAAATTCCTTTTTCTGGCAAAACTCAAACTATTTTTAGCTTGTAGATGTGAGAACACACAGGATAATACAACTAATATGTGCTCACAAATTTGATGAAGTGTATAATCTCTATCAATGGGCAGCTAGGTGGCTCAGTGAAGAGAGTTCTGGGTCTACAGTCAGGAAGACTCATCTTCATGAGTTTAAATCTGGCCTCAGACACTGGCTGTGTGATCTTGGGAAAGTCACAACTCTGCTTGCCTCAGTTTCCTCAGCTGTAAAAATTAGCTGGAGAAGGAAATGGCAAACCACTCCAGTATCTCTGCCAAGAAAACCCTAAATGTGGAGTCAGATATGACTGAAAAACAACTTAACAACAACAACGACAACAAATAACCCGTATCAAATTCTTGCCTTCTCATCGATGGCATGGGGAAGGAGGGAGAGAATTTAAAACTCAAAATTTTAAAAAGAAAATGAATATTATAATTTTTACATGTAATTTAAAAAAATTAAATATTTAAAATGTTGAGGAAGGTCGCACATTGTATAGCATGAATAGAGAAAGAATGCATACTTTACCAATATCAGACTCACATTCTCCTCTCTTTGACTTTGTTATAAAATGGCTTTCTCATGCTTCTCTTTAAAATTATTTTCATTAGGAAGCAGATTTAAATCAATAGGCTGTACATTCAGTGGCAGTATCATGCTTTGTCATTAGATTTTTAATATTTCTTTTGGCTTTACATTTCATTGTCTCAGAGTTAACTATACCAAGTCTTTTTTTCTCTCATCTCCATTGGCTTCTAGGGTCATTTAAGATAAATTAGTTTTAAAATTAAAAAAAAAAACTGTCTGAATATTTGAATTTTATTATTTCTCCCCTTTCCTAGAGTATCAGCAAACACTTCTGTAGGAGGAAAAATAAGACACTGATACAGCCTATGACAGCTGTACCTTTATGAAATTTAGAGCACTGCTCATACGAAAACAAATTCTTCAGTGTATCCTTCACAAGAGGGAACAAGATTCCAAGTACAGAATAGATTAACTGTGATGGCAAAAAAAAAAAATGGACAATGACGGAACTGCAAATTTTTGTGCACTTTGCTATCTCCTTTCACTGGCCCCAATCTACATCAATTTGGCAGAGGCAGGATATAGGATAAAGAGTAGGGTGGAATCTGAACAATGATGATAGATGAATGAAGCTCAGATCAGATTCAGAAAATGAGTACAGTAGACCTAGTGCTGCATTTGAAGTGAGAATATAGGTTCAAATCATGGTTCTGTGATTTATTATCCATGTGACACTGGGGAAGTCACTTAACCTTTTTGGTCCTCAGTTTCCTCATTTGTAAAATGAGAAGACTGGACTAGATGGCCCCTAAGTTCCTTTCCAACTCTAAATCTTGTCCTGTGAGTGAGGAAATTTCTTTTATAGAAATGAAGACATCAACTTTCAGCTTTGGAATCCTTCCTGGAACGTAAAAAATATGCTTTGGCCCCAGTTCTGAGTCTGAAACCTCACTGATCTGCATACAGCCTTCCCCAGCACCAGTTTACTTATCTGGTTTGGTCCAGGGAGGTTTGTCTTTTATGCTGGTTTTTGTACAAACTGCTGTTTGAGCCCACTCCCCATGAAAACTAAGAGGATGTAAGGAGACTAAGGAGAGTGTGTCCTTGAAGCATTTGAGGGAAATGCTACACTTTTAGTTACTGCTATATCTTCAAAGCAAACATCCTTTTGTTGAAGATAATTTATTAAATATTAATTATTATATATTAAGTTAATATATATGTTATATAATTACATAATATATAACATATTAATTATATTGTATATAATATATTAATAATTATATATTAAGTTAAAGAGAACTGATATATTAATCATTGGTGACTAGCCATAAGGCTCGAGAGGGAGACAGAATATTCAAAATGGAGACTGGAATTGATAGCATTAAAGAAAGATACTCAGAACTCTCAGAAGTACCCCTAAAAATCTCAGTGGGAGTGATAGTAGTGTGAGTCTAGGATATTCAGGCCCAAGAAAGTCCTGACTAATTTTTATACCCAAAGGTTAGCATAGTGCCTGAACACTTAATAAATGTTCATTTGATATAGAAATATTAATGCTTCTGTTTTGATAATCGTATTAATTATTTTGATTCCCCATAGACTGAATGTGAAAAAACTGTGCCCTTTTCTCTTGTCACTCCAGACAAAAATGACAAATTCTCTTCAGAGCCCATGAAAAATAAATTTGGTTTTCAATAACCTGCTATTACAAGTGGGTCTAATACCATCACTCTTGGGATCTAATGAGGTACTTGCAAATCAAGAACAGTTAATAAAAGGAAGTTGCCTTTTCTCAAACACCTTAAAGGAATATAGAAAACCACAGTGTCACTTATGCTCTCTACACGTGGTCCCCTACTTTTCCATATGGGAAGTCATTAGGTTAGCAGTGCAGGGGAAACTGATTGGAATGCTATTCTGAAATCCCCCAAGTTAGAGTTCCCCAGATTCAATGTATGAACACTTTTTAATGCCAGAAAGCTGTGTGAACTGAATGTAACCAGGAAGCTATATCAAAGGGCAATATTGGTCAAACAGTATGCCAGACAGCTTTGTTGCTTTTTAGGAAAAATTAATCTCTATTGCAGGGAAGTGCTACCATACAACATCCCCATGAATTAAGGTATGAAGTGTCATGCAGAGGAATTTCCAAGAGTTTACAGTTTTCAGGGATTTTACTGGATAATCCTCCTGACATGACCAATACTAAGGGAGAATGGAAAAGGAGGGTGAGTCATCAGAAAGAAAGGGGTATAGAAAATAGAGGGAGAGAGACAGAGAGAGACAGAACAGGGGATAAGGAAGAGGGAGGGAGAGAAGTGGGAAGGGAAAGGGATGGTGGAACGGGGAAAGGAGAAGGATGATGGAAGGGGGAGAGAGAGAGGGGGAAGAGGGGAAGGGATAGAGAGGAGAGAGAAAAGAGGAGAAAGAGAGAAACAGAGAGAGAGGGAGAAGGAAGGAAAGAGGGGGAGAGAGGATGGAGAGAGAAGGAGGAGGATAGGGGAAAAAGGAGAGGGAGAAGGGAAAAGGGGGGAAGGTAGAAGAAGAAAGATGAGGCAAGGGAGACAGAGGGAGAGAGAGAGAGAGAAACAGACAGATATCCTACATTTTTACTTCTTTCCTTCAGAAGTTCCAAGCTTAGGATCTCAATGATTTACTCTGCATAGTGAGTGTTGTCACATCTTTGCAGATTGTGGTGAGTATCCTTATACAGGTTGGTGACAGTGAACCAGAGGAGCACTAGGAATATCAGAGACAGAGTGCAGATAATGACACCTCCAGGATAGTAGGATAATTTTTCTCATATAAAGTGGTGGTGATGAGTAGTATGTAGCAGCAGGACATTAAGGCCACAGAAAGGTGATGACACTTTTGGTGTAGTTAATTGCTCGTCATGCATCAGGGTCAATTACAATAAGGTGGATAAGAGGTCATAAATTTCTTGCATTGCAAAGTGTTCCAATTTCACCTGATAACCAAGATTCTCCCAACACTACTACCTGCTCAATATTCCTGGCTTAACCAACAAAGCCTCCCCTTCCCTCAGAGTCATAAATGATACAAAAAACTTTGCCCACATAGAGTCTTCTGTGGAGGAACTGCCCCATTCTTCCACATAAACTAAATAAAGACTCTCTCATTCCTATGTGGGGACTAAGAATTACTTAGGAGACCCTTTTCCACATAAATACATAACCACTATAGTTATGTAGGGACTTTCTATTCTAAAACTCCCATGCTGTTAAAAAGCAATTGCCTTCCAATAATACAGCCTTTAGTCCCTCAAGCTTTTTCTGAGGACTTTTCTGAACCATCCCTGTAGGAAGGAATTCTGTTAATTGTGGTGGAACTTTCCTCTCCAGGGTGTATGGAGGCCTCTGAGGTGACAAGTACATTGAAGCCAAAGTAATTCTGCTTTGGTGAAGAGATAAGGAAGGGCTAGAGAGGGTCAACTGGAATTATGTACAAAGACAATTCATTCTTATTAAGTTTTATTTTTCCTTGGAGATTGTATTTTAGAAACCACTAAAGCAGAAAACCTTCCCAGGGGAGCATTGATTAATCACAGACATGACTATTGGCTGTCCAGCCTCCCAAAGGAGTCAAGTGCATAGTGACAAAACTGTTGTTTAGCAATGTTGAATCTCTTTCCCTGAAATTGGAGAAGAATGTTTTACTAGTTAGGAAGAAATTGAAGATCATTTAATTTAGGTGGGTGCTTCAAATGGCAGGAATCCAATTGGTCAAGAATAGAGGACTTTGGGGGATATGGTCTGTGCCCAGAACAACATGGTGTCACTACCCTATAGTCTGTATTTCAATATATTGACTCCTCAGCTTCACTGTTTTTTGAATGGCTCCAACCTGGTTGTTTAATATATGATATATCTGACAGGTACAATTGAATATCTTGGGGGGCATTAGCAAAATTCCTCCATTGGACTTGACTCCAAAGGGGAGAGCCTTTGATTGGTCCAGTCCTGGAACTCTGCAGAACTCAGAACCATTGGTCAGATCCATGGATACCGTTCAGTAATTAGTGTAGATGAAGATCTTCTCTACCCTATCTCTCAAGGCTATCTCATATGCCAGCCATGCAGCCTAGAGTTTAGACTACTTGAAGGACTTGCCAAGACTGTCATTCCCTAGGGTTTTCCCTGTTAGTAGATAAGTGACTGCTAAAGTCCAACTGTATATACCTTTCCCATAGTAGATGGAAGCATTGGTCAACTAGGCAAAATGGTATTCCTCCAGACATAAGTGATTAGATATGGGCCCATTGGACCAGTGAGGGGGAAAGGGCCAATCAAGTTCCAAGGACAGCTTTGCTGCCTTTCAGGTAAAACTAATCCCTATTGTGGGTAAATGAAACTACCCTGTCCAGCTTTCTCTGAGTAAATATCATTGGTCTCTTCTAATTGTAACCCACCTTTGGTGAGTTAGGAACTTCCTTCTATGCTCTTCCATTCATTGAATTTCTCAGGAGTGAAATTGACTCACATTTTAGATAATTCCTTCATTATCAATAGTAGCCTTCACACAGATGTTAGATGGTCACATACTAGGAATGTTGTAAAGTGATGCCGATTAATTTCTGAGCCTTTTTACAGTCAGTCAGTCAAGTACAATTTACTAAACACCTGCTATGTTATAGGCACAGTGCTAAATGCTAGGGATACAAAGAAAGGCAAAAGAGGAAGGAAGGAGGGAAGCAAAAGCAATTTCTATTCTAAGATAACTCACAGTCTAATGGGGAACACAACATGCTAACAACTTTTGGATAAATAAATTTTGAACAAATAAGATCCCAGCTCTGAGATTATTTGATTCTGTTATGCCATAGTAAATTATAGATCTTCTTTCTTCAACACTCGCTAAGGGTGGAACTATGTAATACAAACAAGCAAACTTTAATGGTTCCTATCACATCAGTATCAAAATAATTCATCCAGAGGCAGAGCAATATCACTCTCCATCAGAGTAAAAAACTCACATGTCCATTTACACATATGCCATTTTTGGCCTTTGCTCAAATCCCTCCATCACTGGAAACACCAAGCATGCCAATGGGTATTTGGGTAGACATGTCATTACAGAATCTCAGAACACAATAAGGCTTTGAGAATCATTTAAGACAACTTCATTCTGAAGAGGAATCACACCTACAGGAACTCTAACCAGGACCCATCCAGTTTCTATCTGAAGATCTCCAGTGATGGGGAACCCTCTGAAGTAGCTGATTTCATTTGTATATATCTCTAATTATTAGAATGACATCTAACTTCTGTGTAACTCCTACCTATCACCCACCCCATTTCTCCCTGGCAGACAAGTAGAACTAGTCTGATCTATTTTCTGTAAGGCAGTCCTTAAATACTGGAAATAAACTAATCTCCTTCCACTTGAGCCCAAGTTTTCCCTTATTTAAAATAAATAACCACACTTCCTTCACTAGTTCCAATATAATGAATTTTCTCTCTCCTTATCATCCTATTAGTTCTCATTTGTATATATTCCAATTTGTCAATGTTCTTCCTAAAATGTAGTGCTGAGAACTGAGCATAACTCTAAATGTGACCCTACCAGGGCATGGTAGTATTTATGTACTTGAAATGAACCATATATTTTCAGTTTCAGACCTTTAATCTGGCTGAGGTAAAAGTGAACTTTGTATATTTTGAGAAATGTTAAAAGTTGACTTTTTTTCAATTGTTGGAATGTTATTTTTTTCCCTTACATCTTAATCCTGCACAGTCAAGGAACTTGAATGTTAACTCCAAAACTGTCCTTGGATATATTTAATACATTTGATTTGTAATCTAACAGACAAGCTTTAAATCCTGTTGCACTACAAAATGACCACACATGTAAGGATAATTTAAAAACTAATGACAACATTTGATGAGGATGATAGTAGTCAACACCCAAAATAAATCTGGTTAGAGAAAAAAAAAACTAATGATTGATACTGAGCTTCTGACATTTTGGGAAAAAAAGGAAGGAAATGCATTATACTCAGGAAATATGCTCTCTTGCTCCAAAGCGAGATTCTAGTATTTTATTTTTCCATGATCAAGGCTTTATCTTCACTTGCCCAAATCTCAAGAAGATGTGTTTCTAATACATAACATAGGGTCATGTATCTTTAGTGTTTGTGTTGCTCTTATTTACTAAAGTTTTAAGCCTTATACAATAGTTTACATACATTATCTCACTTAATCCTCACAAAAACCTTAGTAAGTAAATAGTTCACATGATATTGTACCCATTTTACAGAAAAGGAATGCTGGATCTTTGATATAAAGATAAAAATGAATCAATCCCTGCCCTCAAGTATTTATATTTTACTAGAAGTAATGTGAACATATATAAATTGAGAGAAAGTATATGTAAAGTGTACATACATAAATACACACACAAATATATATATATATATATATATATGCATGCTTGTATGTATCTATGTATCTATTTATCATCTGAGATTGAGTTTTGTTAGCAATAGAATGTATTATGGCCAAAAGATTGGTTCCCGCATTTGACATTTTTTTTCTTGTCACAACAATTTCATATGGACATCAATCTAGTCAGGTAGGAGACACAGTTCATAAGATTTGAATCTGGGAGACTTGAGTTAAAATCTGGTCTCAGGCATTCACTAGTTGAGTGACTTTGGGCAAGTCACTTAACCAGCTCTCTGCCTCAGTTTCTTCATCTGTAAATTGCGAATAATAATAGCACCTACCTTCCAATGTTGTTGTGATGATCAAATGATATAAAATTTACAGTTTTGTGAAACAAAGTGTTATTACATAAATGTTAGCTATTATTAATCTATATCATTTGCAATAGTAAATGCAAAATTATAGATCCTTGAAGTAGTGATATCATCTGGCATCAAAATATGGAATAAATACAGGCTGGTATAGGATAGAGGCAAAAAGATCAGTTAGCAGGTGATTGCATTAGTCCAAGCAAAGATATGATAAGAGCTTCCACAAGTCTCAGATTAATAATATTGAAAATAAAGAAACAAAGAAACATTTCAAAAGAAAAATAAACATAGTATGAAGATCAATTCAAAATAGTGAATGAAGGAGATAGAGAAAAATTAAAGTAACAAAGATTGTGTGTCTGAATAAGGGAATGGTGATTTAGAAAATGAGTCTGTTGTTGAATAGTAGTTTAAGGAATCATCATTAAAAGACTCATTTGTGAACAATTAGAAAGGGAAAAAGTGATCTCTAATAGGCAGTATGGCTTGTAAGGAACCAGTTATTGAAGAATAATTTCATTTCATTTCTTTTTTTATTATTTTATTTTATTTTTAACTAATTTATTTACTTTTAGTTTTCAACATTCACTTCCACAAGATTTTGAGGTCCAAATTGTCTCCCCATCTCATCCCTCTCCCCACTTCAAGATGGCATGCATTTTGAATACCTCTTCTCCTAATCTGCCCTTCCTTCTATCTCTCCCCACCTTCTCTTATCCCCTTCCCCTTCAATTTTCCTGTAGGGCAGGACAGATTTCTATACCCCATTTCCTGTATATCTTATTTGCCAGTGGCATGGGAAAACTTTTTTTTAGCTTTTGTTTTTAAAACTTTGGGTTCCAAATTTTCTCCCTTCCTCCCTCCCCAATCACCCTTATTGAAAAGGCAAGCAACTCGATACAGGTTATACATGTGTAGTTATGCAAAACACTTCCCTAGTAGTCCTGTTGTAAAAAACTAACTATATTTCCCTTAATCCTATCCCACCCCCTCATTTATTCTATTCTTTCTTTTGACCCTGTCCCTCCTCAGAAGTGTTTGCTTCTGATTACCACCTCCCCCAATCTGCCCTCCCCTATATCATCCTCTAGATATCACCCCTTCATCTTCAACTCACCCTGTGCCCTCTATCTATCTGTCTATCTATATCTATCTATCTATATGTACATACATATATATATATATATATATATAATTTTTTCCCTCCAACCATTTTAACACTGACAAAGGACTCATGAGTTACAAAAATCATCTATCCATGAAGAATGTAAATTGTTCAACCTTAATAAGTCTTTTGTGATTTCTCTTTCCTGTTTACCTCTTCATGTTTCTCTTGAGTCTTGTATCTAAAAGTCAAATTTTCTATTCAGCTCTGGTCTTTTCATCAAGAATGCTTGAAAGTCCTCTATTTCACTGAATGTCAATTTTTTCCCCTGAAGGATTATGCTCAGTTTTGCTGTGTAGGTTGTAATCCTATCTCCTTTGCCCTCTGGAATATTATATTCCAAGCCCTGTGGTCCCTTAATGTAGAAGCAGCTAAATCTTGTGTTATCCTGATTGTGTTTCCACAATACTTGAATTGTTTCTTTCTAGCTGCTTGCAATATTTTCTCCTTGACCTGGGAAATCTGGAAGTTGGCTATAATATTCCTAGGAGTTTTCGTTTGGGGATCTCTTTCAGGAGGTGATTGGTGGATTCTTTCAATTTCTATTTTGCCCTCTGGTTCTAAAATATCAGGGCAGTTTTCCTTGATAATTTCTTGAAAGATGATGTCTAGCCTCTTTTTTTTTATCATGGCTTTCAGATAGTCCAATAATTTTAAAATTTTCTCTCCAGGATCTATTTTCCAGGTCAATTGTCTTTCCAGTGAGATATTTCACATTGTTTTCTATTTTTTTCATTCTTTTGGATTTGTTTTATGGTGTCTTGATTTCTCATAAAGTCCCTAGCTTCCAATTGGTCCATTCTAATTTTTATGGAAGTATTTTCTTCAGTAAGATTTTAGACTTCCTTCTCCATTTGACCAGTTTTGCTTTTTAAGGCATTCTTCTCCTCATTGGTTTTTTGGACCTCTTTTGCCATTTGGGTTAGGCTATTTTTTAAGGTGTTATTTTCTTCAGTATTTTTTGGGTCTCCTTTAGCAAGCTGTTGACTTGTTTTTCATGATTTTCTTGCTTCACTCTCAGTTTTTCCTCTACTTCTCTTACTTGCTTCTCAAAATCCCTTTTGAGCTCTTCCAAGACCTGGGATTGATTCATATTTTTCTTGGAGGCTTTGGATGTAGGAGCTTTGACTTTGTTATCTTCTTCTGGATGTATGATTTGATCTTCTTTGTCACCAAAGTAAGATTCTGTGGTCTGCCTCTTTTTGTGCTGCCTTCATAATCCCTGTCAATTACTTGAGTTATAAACTCTTTTTTGAGGTAGGGGTCTGCCTACAGTGTGGAGAATGCACTGTCCTGAGCTTTGGGGGTTTTGTACAACTGTTTTCAGAGATACTTCTAGGGATCTGTAAATTTTCAGTTCTTCCAACTTGGTATGATCAAGGGCAAAGTGTTTACTCCTTTCCTGGCCTGTGCTCTGGTCTATGAGTGACCACAAGTACTCTTTTCCATCTTGAAACTATGAAGAGGATTTCCTCTCCCCTGCCACTACAAGCTCCAACATGCTAGTGCTCCTCCTAACCCCAGGACGGCCATTCAGAGCTGTGGCCCAGATCCTAGCACGCTCAAAGCAAGAAGTTCCTGACTTAGCACCAGTAAAGAGATCCCTCTCTCATCAACCAGTTGATTCCCTCTCAGTCTGTGGGCCTGAAGCTCAGGAAGCAGCCACCACTCTGTGGCCACACACCGCAACTGGGGCTGGGACTACGCTTCTGTCTTACTGCAGACACAGACTTTTCCTACTGAACTTCTAAGATGTCTTTGGAATTCATGGGTTGAGAAGTCTGGAAACCAACACATCTGCCCACGATTCAGTCATCTGAGGACTGCTCTCAAGTTCGCTGAGGCCTGCATGCCCTTGTCAAACTGTGCTCCTCTCCCAGCCTGGCACGATATACCCTTCTGATCAACCATCCAGGTTGTCTTGGGCTGGAAATTTGTTTCACTCTGTCTTTCTGTGTGTTCTGCTGCTTTAGAATTTGTTTAGAGCCATTTTTTTACAGGTATTTGGAGAGGTTTTGGGGGAGAGCTCAAGCAAGTCACTGGTTTTACTCTGCCATCTTCATTTCTTCTTCTTCTTCTTCTTCTTCTTCTTCTTCTTCTTCTTCTTCTTCTTCTTCTTCTTCTTTAATAGCATAACTAGTGTGGCATAGTGGATAGATCTAGCCTAGAAGCTAGTAAGAGGGGTTGAATTCCTGCCTCTTACTATGCTTTTGTAACTATAGGGAAATCACTTAACCTTTCATTGCCCAAAAAATTCTCTAAGAAACCACTGTGGAAAACAATTGTTAAGTTGCACTGATATAAGGACTTTCCTTATTAGAAATTACCCATACTGATGAAACCACAGGTTTGGACCAAAGAAAATAAAAAGGTAACAAAAAATTGTAACAAAAAATGAACAAAGAAACAAATGACAGAACTAGTGCAGTAGATCAATCATTTCTATAGACAGAGGCAGATAGGTTGAAAAAATGCATAGAAAATCAAATCTGGAGTCAGGAAGTTTTGAATTCAAATCCAGCCTCAGACACTTAATAGCTGTGTTACCTTGGGCAGATTTTTTAAACTTCTGTTGTCTAATGTTCCTAAACTGTAAAGTGGGGATAATAATACCACCTAACTCCATAATCATAGCACAGTGCTTGGCATGTCAATACTAACTATAAAGCATAATAAGCTTTTAGCAAAGCTTTTGACAGTCTTGACATCCTCCTGGAAAAGATGGAGAGATATGGACTAGAGAATAGTAAACTTATACAAATTAAGAACAGATTGAATGATGAGACTCAAAGTGGTCATTAATGGATGAATGTCATAGAATGGTCTTTAATGATATTTTATCATGATTTTTCCTTGATCTACTACTTTTCAAAATTTTTATCATGCCAAGTAGATGCAGAGATAAAATTCTTATGCAAGTTATAATGGACTCAAAGCAAAAGAAATAGCTTCTAAGTTGGTTATAGACTTTCCAAAAATATGTTGACAAACTGGAATGCTGAGCTAAATCAAATATCATCATCATCATCATCATCATCATCATTATCAACAACAATAATAATAACTACCATTTATATCATGCTTTCTATGTTCCAGAGACTGTGCTAAGCAATTTATAATTATTATCTCATTTGATTCTCACAACAACATTGAGAGTTAGGTGTTATTATTATACTTTTTTACAGATGGGAAAACTGAGACAAACAGAGGTTAAGTGACTTAAACAGGGTCACACAGCCGGTAAATCTCTGCGGTGAAATTTAATGTCACATCTTCTTGACTCCAGATCCAATATTCTATCCACTGTGCCACCTAATGCCCCATATGAAATAGAAAAATATACACAACAGGAATAAATTTAAAAATTTATGCTTGAGGGGTCAAAAATAAACCTGATATTATGGACTGCAAATTTAATATAAATTAACAAATGTGGTATAGCAAACAAGAAAAAGTTAATGCTATAGTTAGCTAGATTTTACATGGCATTTTAAGGTTAGCAAAGTGTTTCACATATTATCTCATCTTATCCCCACAACTCTAGCAGATTGATGTTATTATTATATTAGTATTAAGATGAGGAAACTGAAGCTGAGAGACTTTAAATGACTTGCCTAGGGCCAAATAGCTAGTATATGTCTGCAGTAATACCTGAATATAGGTCTTCCTAATTCCAAGTCCAACACTGTATCCATTGTGCTCCCTTGATTCCTCAGCTGCCTTTGCTAAATTAACAGTAGCAATGTGTAGAAGAAGGGGGATGATTGTTCCTCAATTCTATTCCTTAATAAGACCCCATCTGGAGGAAAAAAAAAGTATAGACAACTGAATTATATCCATAGGATGGTGACTGGGATGAAAGGAGGACTGATGAGTTAAAGGAACTAGGAATACTTAGCCTTGAGAAGACAGGGGTACATGATAACAATATCCAAATATTTGGACTGCATATGGAAGGGGAATTATATAGAATTTTACAGAATTATACAGAAACTTCTTGGACCCATATTGTAGAAATAAATGGAAAGAGAACAATAGGAGGAAGAAAGTTAACAAGAAAGGCAGGTTTAGGCCACCTGTAAGAAAAAAATACACATACACACAAACATACACACACACATATATACATACATATACATAAGCATGTACATATACACATGCATATAAACACACACACATATATGCATGCCTATATATATATATATATACATATATATATATAAATTTTATGAAAATTTTAACTCTTCATAAGTGCAGTGGTCTACCTTAGGAGGTAGTATATGCCCCCGTACTAGAAGGATTCAGTAGAATCAGGGTGGGGTTGAGATTGCTGAAGAAAATATTATTGGTAAGATGGAAGTTGGATAAGGTAGTCTTTGAGTTCCTTCCAAACTGAGATTCTATAACAGAGAAAGAAAAGTTGGGAAGTTGTCCTGTAAATGATTTAATAAGTGGGCATGTAGAGTTTTAAGTGACAATGAAGAAGCTATCATGGAGAAATGACTTATAGGGAGTTGGAGATGCAAGATTCAAATTGAGGAAAAAGTACGAGATGGAGATAGAGATTTTCACATTATTATTATTTTGTTAAAAAATATTTTATACCTTTACCTCCCAAAATGTAAAACCACAAATTGGTCCTCCATCTCTACAAAGCTTTTAACTTCTTAAATAATTCACATTTCAACATGGCCTCCTTAGCTTAATTGCCTTTTGTGTTTAAGTATCAGTAGCTATTGGCTATTATCAAAACAGGTGCCCTAAATGTAACTTGTCCTGTAAATGTAACTGTGGATACCAACAACCCTCACTGCCACATTAAAACTATGGGGGTCAAGGGGTGAGGAGGGAGGCATTCCCATCATTCCTAATGCATAATATCCTTGCATAATACACCTGCTGGTGGAGTAGCAGTCATGCTGGCAGTTACTCAGACTATGTTTCCTTTCCTAGGCTGTAGCATCTTAGGCTCAACATCCTTCCTGTGTGTTAAAATGGCTTTTGAACCTCTTTAAACATGTGTTTTATTTTCCATATTGTCCTTTCTCTATCTTTAATATAGTGGACAATAAATCAATAAGTTCCAGTGGAAAGACAGCCCTTTTTAAGTTCTAAATAGAGCTGAATATCAGTTGAGCCATGCATAATTCTCTTAATATAAAAAAGGATTGTTTTTTTTAACTTTAACTATAACCTTGCCTTGCAGAGGGATTCATTTTCATTTAAAGTTTGAAACTTTGCAAACAGGAACCATAAACAAACTGAAAAGATTCCAAAAGATGCTCAAATGTAATCACATGTGCTAGCAAAAAGGTGGCATTTTTAAGCTGAAGGATGAGAAGCCATCAATTGTCAACAAAAACCCAGGAAATTCATTCATTCATTCCTACATTTGGTCATTCACTCATTCATTCATTAATTCTTTTCAGCCAGGTCTTGCAAGGAATACCAATCCCAGAATGCACAGCACCAGATGTTTCAGAGAGAAACTCTGAGAGGCCATGTGTCTGGGTTGTTTGAAGGGGAGGTCTGGGAAGGTGAGAGAGGTGTGAATTTTGAGAGGAGTAGGAATGTTATACATATTGAGAGAGCAATAGTGGAGTTCGTCCCTTAACATTTGTTTTCTCCCCAGTACCTGGCCACAGAAAGACTATGGCAACTACAGATTATGGAGGTGCTGCAATGAGTGCTGAGGACTAGATTTGGGTTAAATTAGATGTCCTTACCCCCATTTCTATATGGCTTTGGGCCACATGGTGAGAATTTGATCAACTGTCCTCCCTCGCTCCCATTTGAAGAAGATCCTGCCAGTTTCCTGCAGTCAGAAACTCTTGCTGTCATACCTTCAGTTTATGCTGATCATTTTTCCCTCCACTAAGTATTATTCACTCTCCCTGCCCTGATTTTTTTCTTTATATATAAAACATATTTAATATTCCAGACTTGCTTATATCATTATTTGCTGAGCATTTGGGGAAGCAGAGAGGTACAGTGTGTCTGGAATAATGGCAATTTACCATCCTGTACTCATGTTGGCCCAGAAGCTGACCTTGGCAGGAGCACAGTGTCTCCTAGGGACTTATCAACAATGGCTCTAACAACTTTTTATCCATTCTAAGATTATGAGAAATAAAGTCCAGAGAGGGTGATTTTGAATGGAAACCTGAATAACCTTGAGACAATGTACTATTTTAAGGTATCCAGTAGCCAGGGAGAAAGGGGTTTAGAGGAGAGGGATTGTGCCATATAAATTCTCCTTTGTTCTTCTGCCTCTGACATGCAATCCTATGTTAACTTTCTTGGTGAACTGGGGAAAACATTGCATGGAAATTCCATATGTTACACATAGATTTCATAAATGCCTGCTCTGAGTACACAACTTTTAAAAATCTCTCTTTGGTTTACTGGACACAGTACTGGCTTAGATGTATGTATGAATACAGTATATGTGGTCTAGTCCCAGATCAAGCAATATGGTATAATGGGAAAACTGGAGACATTAAGTGGAACCCTTCTTACCCATGTGAGTATGTTGGTGGCAGCTGGTCAGCAGTTGTTGCTGGTAGTGATGAGGGAGGTGGCTTCCCTCTCCACAATGATTCTCCCCTTAATGATGGCTGTGGAGCCTGGGCTGGAAGCAGGTCTGGTGGTTTGGGTTCAGGGTCTTGGGCTATCTCCATTGAAATCTGAAAAGAAATGATGGTCAGGGCAATGGTGGTAATTTGATTTGCATAGCACATGCAACCACCTCTGTCCTTCAAGGTGCCTTGCTGCTTCACCTAGCAATTGATACCTGATATAGACACAGAAACAATCCATCAGCAGGCCCAGAAAATACTTACTTATTGATGGGTGTTGAGAAATTTTCTTATAACCCTACAAAGTGTGAATGGGTATTGAATCAACTCCAGAGGATAGTAGGGTTTTGGTCATTGGGTGAAAGGCATGTGACAACACACAGGAAACATCATTTGAATATTTGAGAGTATCAGGCCCTGGAACTCTCTAAAAATAGCAAATCACTTTGGGAGTAGGCCAGTGGAATAGTAAAGGAGTTATAGTTTTGAGTTGCAACAAAAAAGTAGAGGAAGAACTACGAAGCATCACATGGGTGAGAAAGAATAGAGCAAGTCAGAACTATTGGACAAATAGATCTGGACAAAGAGTTCTGGACAAATAGCTACTGGACAAATAGCTCATCCCTCCAAGAACAGATAGACATAGGAAAGACTGAAATAAATGCAGAGAGAGAATCATCCAAGAGAAGAAGAAGTATCAGGGAACATAAAATATCATGGAGAGAGAAGTGTCAGATATCTTAAGAATGGAAGAGAATACGGGAACCAAGCTCAATATATTGCCTAACAAAGAGCTACATTTGGGGGAAGCTATGTGAGGATTCTGCAAAGACAGAGGACATTTCTAGTACCTAGAGTTGAAAGTTACCTTTTGGCAAAGGTGTATCCTATATAGGTGCCTCACTGCATTTATACTATAGGCTTTATACTATGGATGATTTGTGTATTTGTGAAATAATACATTCTAGGTTTTTGAGGGGAGAAATGTTTTATACCAACCATTTCTTTTATATCATCTTAGTAAATATATTTTCTAAAAGCAAGTTTAGTCTGATAATTAAAGGGAGGCACACTGGTGTATTTCCATGAGTTGAAGCAGAAAGATTAACTACTACCAGTTGGTTACCTCTAGAAATTTGTGACTAGTAATTGCCTCAATGAGGACCCCATCTGTGAATCTCTAAGCATTAAGTGAAAGTTGGTTTTACTCTCTGCCATTCCTCTACTGTCCAAAGAAAGAGAGAAAGAAAAAAAAAAGAAAAAGAAAGAAATAAGTATCAGAAGATCTCCTCTTTGTTTAATTTTCCCGGTACACTTGTCTATAATGAGCTGTTTATATGTGGATAATTAAGAATATTTTATATTTATTGTTCTTTTTAATAGTACAGCAGATTAAATACAGAGTTTAATGAAGACCAAATTCCAAAACATTATTTCATTTGTGTGACTATCAGAGAAACACTTACCTTTTCTCTGCTTTAGTTTTCTCACTTGTAAAATTAAAAACAAAACAAAACAAAACCCCACTCATTATACTTGTCCTATTGTATTAATTTGAGAACCAAATAAGATATGCATATTGTTGTAATAGAAGTAATAACAATTATTACAGTTATTATTATCATCATCATCACCTTCATTATTGCCTTACCAATGGTATCCTTAAGATGATGGCAGAAAGTGGGGAAAGTCTTCATGACATTGAGTGGACACCATGAACTGAACTTTCAGGAAGATGTGGATAAACATCTCACAAGATCTATAGGCATGGATGGGTTGTAGAAGGAACTTTGAAATCAACTAAATCATAAATCTATTCAAGTGTTATCTTTGATATAACAGGTATAGTAATATTTGTATAATGTTTTAAGTTGCATTAAGTTATGTATGTATACATTTATATGTGTGTATTATCTTATTTGATCCTCAACACCCGTATGAAATAAGTAGATGCTTTTATCTTCCTTATTTTATATATGAGAAAACTGAGACTGAGAGAAGTTAAATGACTTGCCCAAGACCAAACAACTAGTTAAAAGGCATGGTGTCTTCTTAATCCCAAATCTAGTACTATAACCATTATCTTCACTAATTGCATAGGTATAATGCATATTTGCATACACACATACATATACACATACATATGTATATACATATATACATGGGTTTATGACAGTATCTTATTGAGAAGTGCTCTTAAAAAATGTGATCCAGTGCTTTGAGATCACCTTGTTTATCACCAAACCATTATTATTCCAAATGAAGAGTGAAGAAAGACATTTTGATAATGACTTGTTTCAGTCCACTCTTCCATCTGTTAGTAATTTAATTGTAGGATTTCAAACTGCAAATGTGTATCACTTGTATTTCAAATGCAGGGAAGTAATAACTGTATTTTATTGGATTAATTGGATAGTCTAGTCCATTCCAATTTTTTTTCTCTTTAGCTGTCAAATACATTTAGGTAGACTGTAAATAATTCAGGTATTATTTGCAAACAAGATTGTTCTCTGATGAACAGAATGGAAATTACTGAGAAACATACATGTGAATTGTGAGGCATAGATAGCAAATGTGGAAGGTTAAAAAAAATAACTAACAGAACAGTTATCTAATATTTAATGTCTTCACAGGCATGTGCAAAATAATTATTTTAAAAGCACCTTTCCCTTGGTTTTATTGTGTGTTAACTTTATGGAGTGAACAGATGTGGCCACACACGTTGTGTTTGGCAGGAGGCAGATGCCTGCCCCTGGAATACATGCCCTATATGAGAAGCAACATCTGCATCCATGGCAGGATTCCATTCTTGAATATGCTTGTGGCTATACTGTGGCCTCTGGAGATATTTTATGATTAGTCTGCTGCAGAGTTGACTTGAGTATCTTGTTGTCTCGGTAACCATTTTCCCTTGACTTTCCTTTTGATTCTTATACATCTGCTCTGTGATACACAATATTTGAGAACCTACTCCCTACCTAATTTCATACCATAAAACATATGACAGATGACTATTGTAGAGTAGGGTATTATTTTCTGGTGCTACAAGCTATTTTTTGCCTGTCCTCCTACAACTGTATCAAACAGCAGGGCCTGTTCTCTCAAAAAAGAATATTTGGCTTATGAAAAAGTCTCAGACTAGAATGAAAACTCAATAATGCATCTATATTCATGGGGAGGTTTTAGAAGTCAAAAGGGAGCCAGGCAGTTTACTTTGTCCATCTAGCCTTGCCAAATTAGGAGCCTCCCCCTATCCCACTTACTTAATATTTATCATTTTTAACATCTCCTTGTAGATGCCAGGTCCCCTAGGCAATAACAGTTCAGTTTTTTGTTTTTTTTAGTAAGAAAAAAATACATTAGGATGTGACTTTATTAAATTCTCATGCCTATAATTAATTGAGTGGCATCTTTCAGGCTACCCCTCTGACTACTTAAAAATATCATGTCTCAGGTTTGCCAAACACTAAGCCAGTCAACTATTAGTCTTTTCTCAAGTGCTTAAGAGAGGTATCAAATTGGCTGTATATAAAGGTCTCTTCTTATTCCATTCCAGCTAACTCCAATATTATTCCTATGGTATCACATAATAAAATTATTTCTTCTTCCTATTTTGATTTTTTCCCTGAAACTGTTAAGGTTCCTATTCACTTGACACTATTATTCTTTCAGGGCTAATAAGATGAAATTTGAAAGAGATAATTGTAAAGTTGTACTTGTTGTTTCATTGTTTCCAGTTGTGTCCGACTCTCTGTAACCTCATTTGGGGTTTTCTTGGCAAAAATAGTGGAGTGGTTTGCCATTTCCTTCTCCAACTCATTGTGCGGATGACAAAACTGACGCAAACAGGATTAAGTGATTTGTCCAGTGTCACATAGTTAGTAAGTGTCTGAGGCTGGATTTGAACTTTGGTTTTCCTGACTCCAGGCCAGAGCCTTTATCCACTATGCCACATAACTGACTTTTGAAGTTGTACACAGGTACAAAAATATATTCAGGGTTAAAATAAAATCCTTTTTGATGTTGATGTCCTTGTTATTTCTCACAAGTCATTCTATCTCCAGACTCCATGATTTTTCAATGGGTAGTTCCCAGGGCTGGAATGCTCTCTTTCCTCACCTCAATATACATATTGGTTCTCTATCAAATACACAAAACACCCAGTTCCTTAATCTACTTACCACCCACGAGCTGCTCCTTTACCCCACCTTAGCCACAGACAAAGATGGTCATATCCTTGACTTTGCCATCATCCACAAATGTATCACCTCTATGTTCAAGAATTCTAAAATCTTTTTAAACAACCATAACAATTTACTTTTTCACCTCTCCCTCTGCCTTATCTTATAAAACCTTTTTCTTCATTTGCACCATAACCTCTAATCCCTAGACTCCTCAGTTCTCTTCCAGATCATCTTCCCTTCACTATCTCCTCTCTCCTCTTCACTCCTTTGGTGAACCAATTCATTTCTACAATGTCTTCTTCTCTTGAATCCTTAGTCTACTTATATTGGCAGTTATGCCCAGCCAAGTCTCAGCCTTGGATCACTCCCACTACTCATAGACTTCATTCCAACATACATATACTGAATGAAGGTGAAGAAAATCATGCAACCTTTCTGACTGGGTCCATTATTGATTTATGTTGCATAACCTTAAACAGGTCCTTACTTCTGCTAGGCAATCCTACTAATCCCCTCTTATCATCTCACTATCCCTCTCTTTATTGTGGCTCTTTCAAACCTTTTCATCTCTCCTCAAGGCTCCTGTGATACTCCCTTCCCCACTCTCTTAGCTTAGAACCTTACCTCATAATTTTTAGAAAAATATTGAGGCCTTTCACTGTGATCTCATTTCCTGTTCTCTCTTCTTCAATTTCTGTCACTCCACTGCCTTCTGCCACTTTCTCTTCCTTTGGCTTTGCCTCATTTAATGAAATGGCCCTACTCCTTTGAAAGGCAAATTAATTCCTTTATTAGCTCAGGCATTTTCATTCCATCTTGTCTTCTCAAGCAGATGTCCCCTCAGTAATCCCCACTCTTTCACTTATTTCTGATCTCTCCCTGTCCACTGGATCATTTCCTACTGTCTAAAAAAGTCCCTATCTCTTCCATCTTGAAAAACAAAACCAAAACAAAAAACCTTCATTTGATTTTTGACCACTACTAACTATCATCCTATATTGTTCTGCCCTCTATTGCTAAACTCCTCAAAAAGGCCTTCTAAAATAGTCACTTGCACTTTCTGTCCTCTGAACCCCTTACAATCTGACTTCTGATTGTATTTTTCCATCAAAATTATGTTTCCAAAGTTACTAATGATCTTTTACTTGCCAAATCCAATGGCCTTTTCTCAATCCTCATTCCCCTTGACCGCTCTGCAGTCTTAAATACTGTTTAGTGCTTTCTCCTCTTTGATATTTTCTTCTCTCTGGATTTTCAAGACCGCACTCTCTCCTGGTTCTCCTCCTACCTATCTGACCACTCTTTTCTATCTCCTTTGCTGGATCCTCTTCCAGATAATACCTGCTAACCATAGATGTGTCTTAAAATTCTGTCCTTAGCACTGTTTGCTTTTCTGTCTATACTACTTCACTTGGTGATCTCATCAGCTCCCGTGAATTCAATTATCATCTTTATACTAATGATTCTCACATGTCCCTATCTTGTACCAAACTCTCTGCTGACCTGCAATCTCATATCTTCAACTGTCTTTCAGACACCTTGAACTGGATGTTCAGTAGATGTCTTAAATTCAATATGTCCAAAATGGAACTCATTAATTTTTCCCTTAAACTTTTCTCCCCTCCTATCTTCACTAATACTATAAAGGGCAAGATCATCTCCCTAATATGCCTGGTTCACAACCTAAGAGTTATCCTTGATTTGTCCCTATCTCTCACTCCCCCACCCATCCAATTTGTTGCCAAGGTCTGTCAATTTTGTCTTTGCAATATCTCTCACATATGTTCGTCTTGCTTCTGACACTGCCTCCACTCTAGCTAGCACAGACCCTCACCTCATACCTGGATTGTTGCAATACTCTGCTGATAGGTCTTACTGCCTCAAGTCTCCCTCCATTCCAATTCATTCTCTATTCAGTCACTAAAGTGATTTTCCTAATGCACTTGTCTGATCATGTGAACTTCCTCCTCAATAAACTCTAGTTGCTTCCCATTGCCTGTTAAATCAAGTATGAAATATTTTGACCGGAACTTAAGGCCCTTCCTAACTTAGAACCCTCCTATTTTTTTTTCTTTTTTTAACACTTTATGCTCTGAAATGTGTTCTTTAACCCAGTGACACTGGCCTCCCTGCTGTTCCATAAACAAGACCCTTTATCTGCTGGCTCTGGGCATTTTTTTCTGGCTGTCCCCCATGCTTGGAATGCTCTTTCTCTTCTGTTCCTATTATGACCTCCATGATTTCCTTTAAGCCTCAACTGATATCCCACCTTCTATAGGAAGACTTTCCCTTTCCTTGCTATTGCTTTCTTTCTGTCAATTATTTCTTAATTATCTTGTATATAAGTTGCTTTTTATGTATTTCTTTGTATGTTTTCTCCCTCATTATATTATAAGTTTTTTAGGTCAAGAACTGCCTTTTGCCTCTTTTTGCATTCCCAGTACTTAGAGGCACTGAATAAGTGTTTATTAGTTGATTTACCTCAGTTTCCCATCTCCCTTCACATTTCATCTAAAATCCCACTTTCTGCAAGATACCTTTTCCAAGGCCTCCTCTAATGCTAGTTTCTTTTTTTCTGAGATCAGCACCCAGATAGCAAGTGTATATAGCGTCTGTACAGAGTTGTTTGCATTTTTTAAATTTATTTTGATTGATCAATAATCACTTCCATATGCTTTTCAGCTAAAAATTTTTCTCCCCTTTTCTCCCCACCACCCTCTCCAAGACAGCCCACAATCTGATATAGGCTATACATTTACATTCATATTAAACATATTTTCACATTAGTGATGTTGTAAGTAGAAATTAAGACCGATAGGAGGAACCATCAGAAAGAGGAAACAAGACTCAACAGAAGAGAAAAAAAATAACAAGTCAGCTTCCATAGTTCTTTGTTTGGGTGTGGATAGCATTTTCCATCACAAGGCCTCTGGAGATGTCTTAGATCCTTGTATTGCCAGGAAGGGTTGAGTTTATCAATATTTCTCATCACACAACGTGGCTGTTATTGTGTACAATGTTCTCTTGGTTCTGCTCACTTCTCTCAGCATCAGACCATACAAGTTTTTCCAGGTTTTTATGAAGTCAGTCTGTTCATCATTTCTTATAGCATAATAGTATTCCATCACATTCATGTATCACAACTTGTTCAGCCATTCCCCAATTAATGGGGATCCTCTCAATTTCCAATTCTTTGCCACCACAAAAAGAGCTACTATAAACATTTTTATGCATGTGGGTCCTTTTCCTGTTTGTGTGATCTCTTTGGAATATAACCCTAGAAGTGCTATTTCTGGGTCAAACGGTATGCACATTTTTATAGCCCTTTGGGCTTAGTTCCAAATTTCTCCAAAATGGTTGGATCATTTCACAATTCCACCAACAATGCATTAGTGTTCCAATTTTCCCACATCCTCTCCAGCATTTATCATTTTCCTGTTGTGTCATGTTGGCCATTCTGATAGGTGTGATGGGGTACCTCAGAGTTGTTTTGATTTGCATTTCTCTAATCAATAGTGATTTAGAGCATTTTTTCATATGACTATAGATGACTTTAATTTCTTCATCTGAGAACTATCTGTTCATATCCTTTGACTATTTATCAACTGGGGAATGGCTTGTATTCTTATAAATTTGACTTAATTCTCTATATATTTTAGAAATGAGGCCCTTATCAGAGAGACTGGTTGTAAAATTTTTTTCCCAATTTTCTACCTTCCTTCTAATCTTAGTTGCATTAACTTTGTTTGTGCAAAAACTTTTTAATTTAATGTAATCAAAATTATCTATTTTGCTTTTCGTAATGTTCTCTATATTCTGTTTGTTCATAAATTCTTCTGTTCTCCATAGAATCTGACAGGTAAACTATTCCTTGCTCTCTCAGTTTGCTTATAGTATCAGTCTTTATATCTAAATCATAAACCCATTTTGACTTTATTTTGGTATATGGTATGAGATTTTGGTCTATGCCTAGTTTCTGCCATACTTTTTTGCAAGTTTTCCCAGCAGTTTTTTTTCAAAGAGTGGGTTCTTATCCCAGAAACTGGGGTCTTTGGGTTTATGAAATAATAGATTACTATAGTCATTGACTACTGCGTCTTGCATTCATAAAGTATTCCACTGATCCACCACTCTATTTCTTAGCCAGTACCAAGCAGTTTTGATGATTGCTGCTTTATAATACAATTTAAGATCTGGAATGGCTAGGCCACCTTCCCCTGCATTTCTTTTCATTAGTTCTCTTGATATTCTGGACCTTTTGTTCTTCCAAATGAATCTTGTTATTATTTTTTCTAACTCTATAAAATAATTTTTGGTAGTTTGAGTGGTATGGCACTAAATAAGTAAATTAGCTTAGGTAGAATTGTCATTTTTATTATATTAGCTCAGCCTACCCATGAGCAGCTGATGTTTTTCCAATTATTTAGATCTGATTTTATTTGCGTGAAAAGTGTTTTGTAATTGTGTCCATAGAGTTCCTGGGTTTGTTTCAGGAGGTAGTTTTCTAAATATTTTATAATGTCTACAGTAAGTTTAAATGGAATTTCTCTTTCTATCTCTTGCTGCTGGGCTTTGTTGGTAATATATAGAAATGCCAATGATTTATGTGGGTTTACTTTCTAGCCTGCAACTTTGCTAAAGTTGTTTATTATTTCAAGTAGTTTTTTACTTGATTCTCTAGGATTCTCTAAGTATAGTATCATGTCATCTGCTAAGAGTGATAGCCTTGTTTCTTCTTTGCCTGTTCTAATTCCTCCAATGTCTTTTTCTTCTCTTATTGCTAAAGCTAACATTTTCAGTACAACGTTGAATAACAGTGGTGATAATGGACATCCTTGTTTTACCCCAATCTTATTGGAAATGCTTCTAGCTTGTCCCCACTACATATGATGCTTGCTGAAGGTTTTAGGTAGAAGCTATTTATAATTTTAAGGAAGACTCCATTTATACCTATGCTTTCTAGTGTTTTTAATAGGAACGGGTGTTGTATTTTGTCAAAAACTTTTTCTGCATCTATTGAGATGATCATGTGGTTTCTGTTAGTTTTGGTGTTGATATAATGAATTAGGCTGATAGTTTTCCTTATATTGAACCAGCCCTCCATTCCTGGTATAAATCCTACCTGGTCATAGTGTATTAGTCTTGTGATAAATTGCTGTAATCCACTCGCTAATATTTTGTTTAAAATTTTTTCATCTATATTCATTGGAGAAATTGGTCTATAATTTTATTTCTCTGTTTTGACTCTTCCTGGTTTAGGTATCAGCATCATATTTGTAGCATAAAAAGAATTTGGTAAGATTCCTTCACCTAATTTACTAAATAGTCTATATATTATTGGAATTAATTGTTTTTTAAATGTTTTTTAAATGTAAAAAATTTAAAAATGTTTTTTAAATGTTAAATTAAATGTTTTTTAAATGTTTGATAGAATTTGCATGTAAATCCATCTGGCCCTGGAGACTTTTTCCTAGGGAGTTCATCAATGACTTGTTCAATTTCTTTTTCTGAGATGGGGTTATTTAAGAATTTTTCTTCCTCTTTTGTTAATCTGGGCAATTTACATTTTTGTAAATATGTATTCATTTCAGTAAGATTGTAAAATTTGTTGGCATATATTTGGGCAAAATAATTCCTAATTGTTGTTTTAATTTCCTCTTCCTTGGTGGTAGTTTCACCCTTTTCATTCTTAATACTAGGAATTTGGTTTCCTTCTTTCTTTTTTTAAAATTAGATTAACCAAAGGTTTGTCTATTTTATTAGTTTTTTCATAAAACCAGCTCTTAGTTTTATTTATTAGTTCAATAGTTTTCTTAATTTCAATTTTCTTAATTTTTCCTTTGGTTTTCAATATTTCTAATTTGGTATTTAATTGAGGATTTTTAATTTGTTCTTTTTCTAGTTTTCTTTAGTTGTATGCCCAATTCATTGATCTCCTCTTTTTCTATTTTATTTATGTAAGCATTTAGAGATATAAAACTTCCCCTAAGAACTACCTTCACTGCATCCCTTAAATTTTGGTATGTTGTCTCATTATTGCCATTCTCTTGAATGAAATTACTGATTGTTTCTATGATTTGTTGTTTGACCCAATCATTTTTTAGGATTAAATTATTTTGTTTCCAATTATTTTTTAGTCTATCTTTCCTTGGCCCTTTATTACATATTTTTATTGCATCATGATCTGAAAAGGATGCATTTAATATTCCTGCCTTTCTGCATTGGATTGTGAGGTTTTTTATGCCTTAATACATGGTCAATTTTTGTGTATGTCCCATGTCCCACCAAGAAAAAAAGTATATTCCTTTCTATCCCCATTCAGTTTTCTCCAGAGGTCTATCATACCTAAGTTTTCTAATGTTCTATTCACCTCCTTAACTTCTTTCTTGTTTATTTTGTGGTTAGATTTATCTAGTTCAGAAAGGGGGAGGTTGAGGTCCCCCACTGGTATAGTTTTGTTGTCTGTTTCTTTCTGTAATTCCCTGAACTTTTCCTCTAAGAATCTGGATGCTATACCATTTGTTGCATATATGTTTAGTAATGATGTTACTTCATTGTCTATGGTGCCTTTTAGCAGGATGTAGTTTCCTTCCTTATCTCTTTTAATAAGATCTATTTTTGTTTTTGCTTTGTCTGAGATCAGGATTGCTACCCCTGATTTTTTTTACTTCAGCTCAAATATAATATATTTTGCTCCAGCCTTTTACCTTTAGCCTGTATGTGTCACTCTTTTTCAAATATGTTTCCTGTAAACAACATATTGTAGGATTATGGTTTTTAATCCAATCTGCTATATGCTTCCATTTTATGGGAGAGTTCATCCCATTCACATTTACAGTTATGATTACTATCTGTGTCTTTTTCTCCATCCATTTCCCCCCCCATTTATGCTTTTCTTTCTCCTTTCTCCTTTCCTGCCCTCACTAGTGTTTTGCTTTTGGCCACCACCTCCTTCAGTCCCACCTCCCTTCTATTATCCCTTTCCCTTTTCTTCCCCTTTACCCTTACTGCTTCTTCCCTCTCTTCTATCCCCTCTTTTATTTCCCCTTTTCCCTCCCTACTGCTTATAATGTAAGTTAAATTTCTGTACCTGATTATGTTATTCCCTTCTTGAGTCAAACCTGATGAGAGTAAGGTTCAAACAATGTTCATCCTCCTCCTTTCTTTACTTCTGCTCTAATAGGTTTTTGTGTCTTTTCCTGTAATGTAATTTACCCTTGTCTTTCTCCTCCTTTCTCAGTACATTTTCTTAGATCAGAGTAATCCACTTACTTGGATCCATTTAACCTTCTTGATTAGATTTTTTTTATCATTATATCAAAGTCAACTTATATCCACCCCCTTTATGTATACTTCTTTAACATGGTATAATAACACTACAATTCTCAAGATTTGCAAGTGTCATCTTCCCTCATAGGGATGTAAACATTTTGCCCTTATTAACAACATATTGTATCTTTCTGTTCCATTTACCTTTTTATGTCTCTCTTGAATCTTGCACTTGAAGATCAAATTTTTTGTTGAGCTCTGGTCTTTTTATCAGGAATGTTTGGAAGTCCCCTATTTCATTGAATATCCATCTCTCTCCTTGAAAAATCATGCTCATTTTTGCTAGGTAGTTAATCCTTGGCTGCATTCCAAGCTCCTTTCCCTTATGGAATATCATGTTCCATGGTCTATGGTCTTTTAATGTAGAGGTTGCAAGGTCTTGTGTAATCCTGACTGTGGTTCCATGATATTTAAATTGTTTCTTTCTGGCTGCTTGCAGTATTTTCTCTTTAATCTGGTAATTTTGGAATTTAGCTATTATATTCCTTGGTGTTTTCAATTTGGGATCTCTTTCAGGCAGGGAGCAGTGGATTCTTTTTATAGTTATTTTACCTTCTGGTTCTAGGACTTCGGGACAATTTTCCTTTATGATTTCCTGAAGGATATTGTCCAGTTTCTTCTTTTCATCATGCTTTTCAGGTAGGCCAATAATTTTTAAATCGTCTCTCCTGGATCAATTTTCTAGGTCAGTTGTTTTACCCATGTGGTATTTTATGTTTTCATCTATTTTTTTCATTTTTTTTACTTCTGCTTGACTGATTCTTGCTCTCATGGAGTCATTAGTTTCCATTTGTTCAAATCTAATGTTTAACATATTGTTTTCTTCTGTTAGATTTTGTACTTTCTTCTCCAATTGGCCAACTGTATTTTTAAGGGACTTGTTTTCTTCAGTGTACTTTTTCTTTTCAAATTGGCCAATTGTACTTTTTAAGGACTCCTCTACCTCTCTCATTTGACTTTTAAAATCTGTCTTGAGCTCTTCTAAGAAGGTTTTTTGGGCTTCAGACCAGTTCATATTCCCTTTTGATGTTGCAGATGTGGGTTTGATGACAATGCTGTCCTCTTCAGAATTTCTGTCTTGATCTTCACTCTTCTTGTAATATGAATCTATTGTACGTTTCTTTTTACTCATGGTGTTTATTTATTCCCTGACCTTTAAAGAGATTAATCTCTCCTGCTGGGGAGCAGAGGACACTGACCCAAGCTTCTTGTATTGGGCGCCTAGGTCTTGGTCACTGGCTTTGTGTGCTGGGGCCTCTTATGTTGACAATTGGAGGCTGTAGGGTTCTGACAGCTTATCTGGTATTGGGCTGGAATCAGCAAGGCTGGGACTTTCAGGCAAATCTAGGTTGCCTGCTTTTCCTTTTTTTTAGCTTTGTTCAGCTCCTTTTAGATGAGTGCTGCAGGGTGTTTATCTGCCTGGGGCCCCTTGCAGTGCTGCCTCCCTTAGTTCTGTTGAGGCACTGGGAGACTTCTTTGCTGTAGAATGCCAAGGCACCTAGTGGTTTTCTGAGCTGGTTTCCACCAGTTACCCCATCCTCACTGTGGCACTCAGAGGTCCAGCTGTTGGTATTCGCCTGCTTGACCACCTGGGCTTCAGGATCTCCTCCTGTTTGGCAGTTGGAGGCTGTAGGGTTCTGACAGCTTACCTGGTGTTGGACTGGTATCAACAAGGCTGCAACTTTCAGTCAGCTGTAGGTTGCTTTTTTCAGCTCCTTTCAGACTAATGCTGCAGGGTACTTATGTGCCTGGAGTCCTTTGTAGTGCTGCTTCCCTTATTTTTGCTGAAGCACTGGGAGACCTGTTTGCTGTAGAATGCCAAGGCACCAGAATCTCCTCCTGGTGTGCTAAAGTGGGTCTTTTCACTAGCTGGCTGGGCGACTCCTGTTTCATACTGCTCCCTTTCACCCAGGGTAAGAGGGGCCTTTCCCGTTATTCCCTGTAGCTGATTGGGCTACTACACTGCTGCACCTCGTCTTTCTTCTGGTTCAGCTGTTCCAGGGTTTTTTCTGGGGTGATATTTACTGGGTTTTCAGAGGTTGATAGGGGAGAGTGAGAGAGACTACCTTTTTGCTCTGCCATCTTGACTCCCAGAAGCAGAAGTCCCCTAGATACTCTTCTCAAGAAGGGCACCTGCATATTGCTTGCTCCATCTTTTCCCCTGTTCTATCAATGTTGTGGCTGCTGCCTAATGTACCCAAATGGTCTATATCCCATATGGTGGAGTCTAATATTTAGTGAATTTTTACTTTCATTGATAGAGATAGGCCAATACTGCAAATTGCAACCCATAAATTGGCCCATCTTTCCATACTTTTTGATAGAGGTTATTACCTCCAAAATGAAGGCAACTAGATGGCTTAATGGATAGGGCACTGAGATGGAGAAAGAAACATGAGAATTTAAATCCAACTTCAGCTACTTATTAGTTGTGTGATCCTGGACAAAGTCACTTAACTTCTGTTTGCCTTAATCTATGGAGAAAGAAATGACAAACTGCTCCAGTATATTTGCCAAGAAAATCACATAAACGGTATTGACTTGCCATGGTCCTTGGGGGTCATAAAGAGTCAGACACAATAGGATAACAACAACAATCTCCATCTTGCTGGCATTCTTCCTCACTTTCTCTTGAGATCTCAATACCAATGGAGCACTTGGGCTTGCCATAACTTATCCCTCACTCTCATCATGTAATTAGCCCATCTTCTATTTCACTTTATGTTTGTTTTTGGCATTGTTGACAACTTTTCCTTCACATTTTCTCCCTTATAATCCCTTCCACATAATGAATTGTGGCCAATTCATGCCCACAAGAATGGGTCTCTCCATTAACCTCTGGAAAGTACTCATGTCTGACTCTTCAGAAACCTGTGTCTGAAGACTCATGACTATGTAATGTCACTATTTCTTTAAGTACATTTTTAAGAAAAATATCTAGCAGGTTTCTTTTGGGCTGCTTTCTTCTACATAGGGAATGCAAAATTATGCTTATTTTTTTTCTTTTAAAGTCAGAATAAGGAAAATGGAATTAAAAAAATAAACCTACTGGAAAAAAAATCTCCCTCTGTATATTAAAGTTTTTTCAACTTTGAATCATTCATTCCACTGCCTTCTATCCATTAACTGATACTTAATCAAACATTCTCTTGTAAGCTCACATGAGACTTCTAATATGTGCTATATGGCTACTTTCTGACTGTATTTGAAAATACATTACATTTCTCTGCCAAAAGTGTTGGTTCTGTCTGTATTTCTGTTTATTCCTTGATGAATTGACAGGTACCAGGGCACAATGAAGCAATGACTAAGCTATCAATGTAATTATCATGGGAAATACGTTTGATTTGTATTTTTTTCCAGTGATACTATCTGGAAATTGTTTTTTTTCTCACATGAAGTGTTGTAATCATCAATTAGTTATGCCATTCTAGTAATTCCCTAAGGAAAAGCTTCTTTTAGAAACTCCCTTCAGGAGAAGTAGAATGAAGTAAAATATCTCACATGAAACAGAAAAGAAAAGGCTTTTACAGTGGAGGGGAAATAAGGGAAGGTGAGAGGGAATGAGTGAATCTCATTCTCATAGGATTTGGCTTAAGGAGGGAATAACATACACAATGGGGTATGTAAATCTGTCTTACCCAACAGGAAAATAAGGGGGAAGTGGACAAGAGAGCAGGGGGTTGATAGAGGGGAAGGCAGATTGGGGGAGGGGATAATCAAAAGCAAACACTTCTCAGGAGGGACAGGGTCAAAAAAGAGAGTAGAGTAAATGGGGGGTAGGATACAATGGAGGGAAATATACTTAGTTTTTCACAACAGGACTACTATGGAAGTGTTTGGCATGACTACACATCTATGACCTGTACGGAGATGCTTGCCTTTTCAATGAGGGTGGATGGGGAAGGAGGAAGGGAGAAAATTTGTAACCCAAAACTTTAAAAACACATGTTAAAAATAAAAAAAAAATAAAAAAATTATTAAAAGAAGAAACTCCCTTCACAGTTAAGTATGTAATTTTAGAGAACTACAAGCTTCCTCATGAGAGAATTCTTCAGCTTTTTAACAACCTTCAGCTTCATGCAGTAACCCTCATTACCTTATGGCTGATGTCTGACCATTGAATTATAATTCTATTTTTGAAGTACACAAAAACAATCAAATCGAATTAAATTAAAAAAAATGAATTGGGTATATATGGCTATCCAATGCCTGTTTCTTATAAGAAAACCACCTATAACAAAGGCGGGCACCAAAAACTTTTTTGAAGTATAAAAAATTGTCCTGAAACCAATACTGAAATGTAGCCAAGATTAGTGTTAAATCTTTTCCTTTTTGTTAAAAAAAGTTTCCTAATTAATAATAAGATGTGAGCATAATTAGGCTTTTTTTCTTTCAAAAAATATTGATGGTTTTAGTGAATTGAAAGCTCAATTTGACTGAAATTGTGACACATAGTATTCTTTTTAACTCATTCCTTCAATAGTTTGTGGTGTCATCCTTTACCCTACCTCCCCCCACAGCACCATCTAGAGGGAAAATAAGAGAAACATATAATATCATTCAGAGGAAGACAGTAACTCGTATGTACTCTACCATTGTCAGCCCAAGGTTGGAGTATTATATTCAATTTTGCCTGCCACTGTTTATGAATAAACAGTGATAAACCACAAGGTACACAAAGAAGGGTAATGAAGATGCTAAAAGGCCTCAAATTGGTACCACATCACACCTATCAGAATGGCCAACATGACACAACAGGAAAATGATAAATGTTGGAGAAGATGTGGAAAAATAGAACACTAATGCATTGTTGGTGGAGTTGTGAACTGATCCAACCATTTTGGAGAGCAATTTGGAACTATGCCCAAAGGGCTATAAAAATGTGCATACCCTTTGACCCACCAATAACACTTTTAGGGCTATATCCCAAAGAGATCACACAAATGGGAAAAGGACCTACATATACAAAAATATTCATAGCAGCTCTTTTCGTGGTGGCAAAGAATTGGAAATTGAGAGGACGCCCATCAATTGGGGAATGGCTGAACAAGTTGTAGTATATGAATGTGATGGAATACTATTGTGGTATAAGAAATGATGAACAGGCTGACTTCAGAAAAACCTGGAAAGACTTGTATGGTCTGATGCTGAGTGAAGTGAGCAGAACCAAGAGAACATTGTACACAATAACAGCCACATTGTGTAATAAGTAATATTGATAAACATAACCCTTCCTGGCAATACAAGGATCTAAGACATCTCCAGAGGCCTTGTGATGGAAAATGCTAACCACACCCAAAGAAAGAACTATGGAAGCCTAATTGCTAATTTTTTTCTCTTCTGTTGAGTTTTGTTTCCTTTTTCTGATGGTTCCTCCTATTGGTTTTAATTTCTACTTGCAGCATCACTAATGTGAAAATATGATTAATATGAATGTAAATGTATAACCTATATCAGATTGTGTGCCATATTGGGGAAGGTGGTGGGGAGGAAGGGGGAGAAAAATTTTAAACTCAAAAGAATATGGAAGTGATTATTGATAAATCAAAATAAATTAATAAATATATATATATATATATATATATACACTATGATCAGGTTAGATTTATACTAGAAATGCAGGGTTGGTTCAACATAAGGAGAAATGTGAACACAATAAACTACCTTATTAGCAAAAGCAAAAAAAACAAAACAAAAACAAAAACAAAAGGCCTCAAATTCATCCCTTAAGTCAGTTGGTTAAAGGAACTTGGGATGCATTGTCTGAGAAAAGAAGACAGTGAAGGGGTAGGAGAAGACATGCTCATTGTTTTTAAATGTTTGAAGGGCTACAATGTGGAAGAGAGATTATATTAATTTTATTTAGTCTAAGAAGGCAGAACTAGGAGTGGCAGGTGAAAGTTTCAAAGAGCCAAAGTTTAGAGAATATCAGAAAATTTCATAAAATTAGACCTATCCATCATTGGAATGGGCTATCTTAGAAGATAAGGGTTGCTTTCTTATTGAATGTCTTCAAACAAGCTACATAATCACTTGTTGGAAAATGTAGTTAAGATTCTTTTTTATAGGCACCAGAAGGGCCAGATTACTGCTAAGCATTAGTCCTACTCTGAAGCTCGGTGATTCTATCTATTCTTCCCCCCAACACTACTTCCTATTTATTTTTGCCAATTTGACAGATCATATTAAGACATTATTTTTTCACACAATTCTTCAATGGCTCCCAAATGCCTACTGAATGGAGACAAATTTCATACATTGGCATTAAAGGCCTTGTGTATCTGGAACCACACTCTTTTTTTACCCTACCTTATTTTACCATACTAGCTCTTCCCCCACCCTAGTATCCAACCATATTGGATGATGCACAATTTACCTAGATTTATGTATGCTTTCCATATTTTACTCTTGGACCAAATCATTATTTCTACTTTGAATACCATAACCATCACCTCCAGCCATTGAAAGATCTCTTATGTTAAAGATCCAAATCAATTATAGTTCTCCTTCTCAGTGAAAGTTTCTCTGAACTTCTCATTAAAATGATTCATCCTTTTTCTGTTACACAAGAAAAGTAGCATAGTTTAATAGAGAAGTTGGTAGACATGGAGTTAAGATAGGACTAAGTTTGAACCCTGTCTTTGAAACTTGACCATGGTCAAGTGAATTAACTTCTCCAGGCTTCAGTTTCCTCAAGGGTAAAATGGAGGAAAATGTCAGAGGTTGGAGGGGATGAGGGCAAACTGAGACACTAAGGCATTATTGGTGAGTTGTGAACTGATGCAATTGTTCTGGAGAGCAATTTGGAACTATGACCAAAGGGCTATAAAGCTGTGCATACCTTTTGATCCAGCAATTTCACCACTAGGTCTATATCCCAAAGACATCAAAAAATAAAAAAAGGAAAAGGACACATTTGTACAAAAATATTTATAGCAGTTCTTTTTGTGATGACTAAGAATTTTAAACCAAGGATGCCCATCAATTGGGGAATGGCTAAACAAGCTATGGTATATGACTGTAATGGAATATTATTGTGTTGTAAGAAATTACAAGTAGGATGATTTCAGAAAAACCTAAAAAGATTTACATGAACAGATACATAGTGAAGTGAACAGAACCAAGAGAATGTTATATTCAGTAACAGCAATATTGCAGTGTAGAACTGTGAATGACTTAGCTATTCTCACCAATGCAATGATCCAAGACGATCCCAAAGGGCTAATGATGAAGCATATTGTCCACTTCCAGAGAAAGAACTGATATTGATTGAATATAGACTGAAACATGCTGTTTTCAATTTCTTTCTATTTTTTCTTTTATTTGACTAATTAATGACTAATATTGAAATGTTTTTTCATGATTAATAGAAGAGTAAAATGGAGATAATAGTACCCATACAAAGCACCTATTTGATAGTATTGTGCTAAGAATTAAATGAAATCATGTGTCAAGCACTTTGCAAAAATAATATCATATTCAAGAAACCCAGGCTATTCTGAAATACTTGGTTTATACCTAACTTATGAACTGACATTCTATTTTTGCAAATTAGCTATTTGTGCATTGTCCAAAATTCAGCTCCAATATCCCAAACTGAGATGTCCTTGATTATGGACCTTGTGTTGAAGGATGTGAGTGTTTTATGAGTAACAACCTACCTAAATTGGAAGTTGTTATGAGGTTGACTGAATAATATATACAATACACATTTTTTAAAAAAAATTCTCCACAGCAACTCTTGAAGAGTATTATATGATCACTTAGAAAGTGTTATCTTTATTAATGGGAAGGATAACCACATCAATAAAATTACATTGCAACAAGATCACGAAGTATGAAAGAAATTATTAACAAATTTGTTGACTACCCAACTGCTGGATTCCAAACTCCATGGGGACAGAGACAATATTTCATACAAATTTGTTTTCCCTCTGCTCCCTTTCCCCTTCTCCCCCCACCAAAATAGAGAAATGAATGAATAAATAAATAGCCTAATTAATTATTTAAAAGGTCCTTTCACAGAAGTCTGTACATATCCCATACATCTAAATGTTTATGTGTGTATGTGTTGAGTGTTGTGTTTCTCTCTCTTTTTATCTATCATCTATCTATCTATCTATCTATCTATCTATCTATCTATCTATCTATC
>NW_020954642.1:7592698-7642857 GCF_900497805.2 Vombatus ursinus
ATCTATCTATCTATCTATCTATCTATCTATCTATCTATCTATCTATCTAATCATCATCTATCTATCTACCTATCTATCTAATTTTACTCAATTCTGCCAAAGGAACTGTAATTTTTACCAGTGCAGTGAACAGCTTCCCCAGCGGAGGAAGAGGTTATTATTCCCACTTCAATTAATAGTTAATTCATAGCATTCACATGGTGGTCAGAAGAAGCGGTATAAATATACTCTCCATCTCTCTCTGAAGTACTTTAGTATTGATTGTGAGGAATGGGAGACATTGGAACAAGACCGCCCAGCATGGCATGCCTGAATTAAAGAAGGTGCTGCACTCCATGAGCAAAGCAGAACAGCAGTGCATAAAAGAAATGTGAGCTGCACAAATCTAGAGCTATCTCCATCCAAAATATTGTAATGGATTACTTGTGCTGGACCTGGAGTAGAGCTTTCCAAACTTGTATTGACCTGATTAGCCATAGTCAAACGTATTGTACCCTGATCTCAACATTGTTGGGGTTGTATCGTTGGTCCTCTTCCAAAGGAAGAACAAATAACAACTCCTAGAGAGTTGCCTGAAGCACAGTGGAATTCAGTGACCTGCCTAAGGTCAAATAGCTATTAAACATCAGAATTGGTTTTGAGTCCACCTCTTTTTGACACCAACGACATTATTTTGTTTACTGTATCACACTAAATTTGCTGCTTTAATTTATCAAAATCAAATCAAGTTATCGACTACCTCCAAACCTTCTCTGCTTCTGAATTGCATTTATGGAGTCAGAGGGCTTATTTTTTAACAGACAATTTTCATTTTTCTGTTTCTTTCTATAAGAATATGGCCTTGGGAGTGGAGGAAGATAGCACTGTGAATGAGAAATATTTTCTCTGGGTACCCTGTCTGCATTGTCATCTGCATAGACTTATATACCATTAACTCATTTCCAAACTGGAATAGCCAAATAACATCACAACAACTTATTAAATGGTGAACCATTTTCTTTTCTTTTCTATTTTATTTTTTTCTGTTTTCTTAGGAATCTGTGTCAAAATATTCTAGAATATATACAATGAAACTATTTATGAAAATTAGAGAGTTAAATTTTCCTTAATATCCATTAAAATGTTAAGCAAAAAAGATACCCTCACAACTTATTGCTTGGGATACAGGCAATGCTAAAACCAATTCTTTTTCTGATATGCTCCAGAACACCAATCTTCAGTTAACTCAGTTAATGATATAATTTTTATTTTTCAAAGGGAGTACTGATGTTCCTATCAGCTTTTTAAGATGTTTCAAATCTGGTTGTGTAGTCATTCTATTTCCAATTAAGCAGTGGGGGGATTCAATTACAAACTGTGGGAAATGAAGAGATTGTGTCAATAAACCAGCAGTGGCATTAAGGGTGGTTGTCTGGTTTGCAAACATTAACAGCTTGAATCCTGAAGGCATGTGCTTTGAAATTAGGGAGGTATTGCTCCTTGCTGCTGGCAGGATGGCTGGAATGCCAGTCCTAGGTCAAACTTGAGGGTGCCTTCTCGAATAACATACACATATGCACCCACACATGCATGTATGAGCATGCACACACACACACACACACGCACACGCAAGTGCAACTGATACCTTGAGAGGGTTTTTTTTTGTTCTTTTTTTTTACTAATGAGGTTCATTGGAAGTGACTAGCTGGAAGAAATTATATTGTTTAATGAATAAGAGCTAAAAATCAGTCCAGTAAAATGAGTTTTTTTTACAAGAAAGCAAGAAAAAACATGTACAAACTTTCACCGTAGAGCAATATACACATACTTTTATTACCTCTATCTCCTTTAATATCATCAAGATCTTAAGATCCATGATTTCGTGAGTATTTTCACTAATTTTATTGATGCAATATCATGTTAACTTAGCTGGTCCTAAGATGCTAGGCACAAGAGGTTGGAGCCAAGATGGCAGAAAAAAAAGGCAGGGATTCTTCTGAGCTCTCCTGAATTCCCCTGAAAACAACTTTAAATAATGCTTAAAAATGAATTCTGGAGCAGCAGAACCCAGAAAAGAATGGAATGATACAATTTTCCAGCCCAATACAACTTAGAAGGTTGACAGTGCCAATCCCTGGGAAACTCTTGGAATCCTACCATGTTCTGACTAGCAACTTTTAATCATCCCCTACCCTCAAGGTAAACTTTTGGGATTCTCTATTGTGACCAGCAATTTCTAACTATACCTGTTCCTGGACAGAGATAGCTCCCAGTACACTTCTGTAATAACTCCCTTCCTGCACTTTGGCTATTCTGATGGCCTTACAGGTGACCTTGGCTTGAGGCACATTCAGTGGCCTTCTTTTGTTGACTAGAAGTGGCCTAAACCAATTCTCTCTCTCTCTCTCTCTCTCTCTCTCTCTCTCTCTCTCTCTCTCTGTGTGTGTTTTAGAAACTTGCTGTTACTCTACATATATAACTTATGAACTTCTGTGCTGTCTACTTACCCAGCAACTCTACCCTCTTCTGACTATATAAACTTTGGTTTTTATACTTCTGACTGAACTTCCTTGTCTTAGTAAGACAGTACATTGTTCAAGATTGCAATTATTTGACCCTGAATAAATGTCTTACTTCATTAATCGATCAACTTGTTGATATGATTTTTATACAGGCTTCATAGCAGGAAAGGTCTATTGCACCAAAATGAGAGCAGAACATAGTCCAGCCCAAGCAAGCAGCATGCCTTGGTTCAGGACTCTGGTAAATTACCCATATTCAGATTAAAGTCACAATCCTGGATTGTAGTCCCAGGGTGAGAAGGAGTACTAACACATCAAAGCTTTTGACTACAGGGGAGGTAGTACTTTGGTTACAGTTCTAGGACAGAAAAGAGTTATTGTGGTCACTTAAAGACCAATGCACAGATCAGGAGAGCAGTAAACACACCCCTCCTTAGATCATGCAACCTTGGAAGAATTAAAAATTTACAGACTCCCCAGAACTATCTATAAAAACAGCTGCATATGCACACACAAACACACAATCCTGTCTCTTGGGACAGTACTCCTCCATCTTAGGAGAAGAGCCCAACTTTAATATAGAATGAAAAGTCAAGAAATAGGCTAGAAAAAAAGAACAAACAAACAAACAAACAAAAAAAGAACATGACCATAAAAATTTACTATAGTGACAGGGAATTGCAAAACACAATCTCAGAACACAACAAAGTCAAAATTGATACATCGAAACCTTAAAAGAGAAATGTGAATTGCTTTTAGGCTGAAAAAGGATTCTTGGAGGAGCTGAAAGGCATTTTTAAAAATCAAATAAGAGAGATAAAGGAATATTTGGAAAACAAATGAAAGTTATGCAAACAAATCATGAAAACAGAATTAATGGCTTGGTAAAGGAGGAACAAAAATAATGAATAAAATAATGCCTTAAAAACAGAATAAGTCAAATGATAAAAGTCTCAAAAATCCATTGAAGAGAACCCTTTTAAATTATGTTTCTAAAGTGTAATTGGCCAAATGTAAAAAATTATATAAAAATTCACTGAAAAGAACTCCTTAAAAAGCAGAATTGGTCAAATGAAAAAGGAGGTACAAAAGCCCAATGAAGAAAATAATCACTTAAACATTAGAATTAGGCAAGTAGAAGCTAATAACTCACTGAGAAATCAAGGAACAATTAAAAAAATTAAAAATAATGAAAAAAAGAAGGCAATATGAAATATCTCATTGGAAAAACAACTGACCTAAAATAGATTGAGGAGAGATGGTTTAAGAATTATTGGACTACTTAAAATCCATGATAAAAACAAAAGATCTGAGATGTTAACTTTTAAGAAATTATCAAGGAAAACTGCCCTGATATTTTAGAACAAGAGAGTAAAATAGAAATTGAAAAACTCTACCTACCACCTCCTAAAAGTGATCCCAAAGTAAAAACTCCCAGGAATATTATAACCAAATTTGAGAGCTTCCATATCAGAGAGAAAATATTGTAAGCAACCGGAAAGAAACAATTCAAAAATCATGGAGCCACAGTCAAGACAATCCAATATTTAGCAGCTTTTATATTAAAGGATCACAGGTGCTAGGATTGCAACCAAGAATCACCAAGAAAAACTGATTATAAACTTTCTGGGGGAAAATAGGCATTCAATGAAATAGAGGACTTTCAAGCAATCCTGATGAACAGTCCAAACTGAATAGAATATTGATTTTCAAGTACAAGACTCAAGAGAAGAATTGAAAGATAACCAGGAAAGAGAAATCATAAGGGATTTGATAAGGTTAAACTATTCACATTCATACATGAAAAGTTGATACTTGTTACTCCTATGAACTTTATCATTATTAGGGCAGTTATAAGAAGAATACATAAATGGAGTGCACAGGTGTGAGTTGAATATGATGGGATGATATTAAAAAAACAAACAAATTAAGAGGTGAGAATGAGAAATTCACTAGGAAAAGGGGGAAGAGAGAAGTAAAATGCAGTAAATTGTCTCATTTAAAGGACACTCAGATGTGCTTTTACATTAAAAGGGGAAGAGAGACGGGTAGGGGAGGGAGCATTTGAACCTTATTCTCATCAGAATTGGCTCAAAGAAGGAATAACATACACATTCAATTGTATATAGAAATCTATCTTGCCCTACCAATAAGTAAGAGGGGAGGGGCTTAAGAGAAAGGGATGACTGATAGAAGGGAGGGATGCGATTTTCAGAAGTGAAATACTATTAAGAATGGACAGGATAAAAGGTAATAGAGAGCAGGATGAATGGGGGGGGAATAGGATGGAGATAAATATATAGTAATCATAACTCTGAAAAATTTGTATAGCAAGTTTCTCTAATAAAGGCCTCATTTCTCAAATATATAGAGAATAGAGTCAATTTTATAAAAAAAAATAGAGCCATTCCCCAATTGATAAGTGGTCAAAAGATATAAACAGGCAGTTTTTAGATAAACTAATCAAATCATTCTATAGTCATATGAAAAAAATGCTCTGAATCACTATTGATTAGGGAAATGCAAATCAAAACAGCTCTGAGGAATCATCCCACAACTGTTAGATTGGGTAATATGACAGAAAAGTAAAATGACAGATGTTGCAGGGGATGTGGGAAAATTCAGACACTCATGCACTATTGGTGGAGTTGTGAACTGATCCAGCCATTACGAAGAGCAATTTTTAACTCTACGCAAAGGGGTATATAACCATGCATACTCTTTGACCCAACAACATAACCACTAGGTCTATATTTCAAAGAGATAAAAAACAAACAAATATAAAGAAGTACCTATATGTACAATCATATTTATAATAGCTCTTTTAGTGGTAGCAAAGCATTGGATATTAAAGGAACATCCATTAATTGAGGAATGGCTGAACAAGTTGGGACATATGATTTTGGTGGAATACTGTTGTGATGTGAGAAGTGATGAGCAGGATGCTTTTACAAAAAGCTTGAAAGACCTTACATGAAATGATGCAAAGTGAAATGATCAGAATCAGGAGAACAGTGTACATAGTAACAGCAATCCTATGTGATGATCAATTGTGAATGACTTAGGTAATCTTAGCAATACAGTGATAAAGCACAATGCCTAAGGACTCAAGATGAAAAAATGCTATTGATGGCCAGAGAAAAATCTAGTAGAGTATGAATGCAGATTGAAGCATACTTTTTTGTAAACTTTATTTTTCTTGAGTTTTCTTTCTTCCTTTTTTTTTTCATTTTTGGTCTGTTTTTTTTTTTAAACATGATAACATGGAAATATGTTTTACATAACTGCACATGTGTAATCTATATAAAATTGTTTTAAGGAAGGGGGAGGGGAGGGAGAAAGATATTTTGGAATTCAAAATTTTAAAAAGTGTTAAAATATTTTATATGTAATTGGGGAAAATAAAATACTAAATATATTCTTTAAAAGATGATGCTGAACACAAGGTTATTTTCCTCTTCTGTTCTCGAGGCATTTACAAGAACTAGAACAATCTTTGGCCCTAATATGCCATGATATGCCATAATGAGACATTGGAATAGGACATTAGTGGAGAATATATACAACTACACAGATATGTGTATGTATATATGTATGTACATATGTGTGTGTATGAATGTGTCTGTTATGCTTTACACAAATATATTTGTATATTTAGCTTAGTGGAAAGAGAACCTACTAGAGCTAAGAAGACCTGTCTTTCAGTGTTGTCTCTGATACATTTAGATTGTGTGAACCTAGGTCAGTCATTGCTTGACTCCTACTACCACCTTCACTGTGATACAATTATTCCTACACTACTATGATTAGTAATACTACTTGGCCTTTATATAGTGCTTTAAGGTTTGTAATATTCCTTACTGTATACTACACATTCTATGTCAATATAGATACATAGATAGATGATAGACAGACATATATAGATAGATAGATAGATAGATAGATAGATAGATAGATAGATAACATTCATAAAATGCTGTAAGATTTCTAAAAACACTTTAAATATATTACATCACTTGATTCTCACAATAACCTATTAGGTGTTATCATTACTTTTTTTTTACAAAGGGGAAAACTGAGGCTCAGAAAGATTAGATGATTTAACTGGAGTCACACAACTATCCATTTCTTAGCCTAGTTTCTCTTTACAATGCTCAAACATTGCATCCCCCAATAAATCTAATATCTTCAACAACCTATAGCATCACTTTTACTTTTTTATTCCTTTATCTTGCCTTTAGCATAGTTTCTGGAAAATAGTTCTTAATATTTTTTCATCCATCAACTCATTCATATTTAAAATGTTAGAGACCCATTGATGAACAGGCTGACCTCAGAAAAACCTGGAAAGACTTGTATGGTCTGATGCTGAGTGAAATGAGCAGAACCAAAAGAACATTGTGCACAATAACAGCCACGTTGTGTGATGACTAATATTGATAAACTTAACCCTTTCCAGAAATACAAGGATATAAGACCTCATGATGGAAAATGTTATCCGTATCCAAAGAAAGAACTATGGAGTTTGAATACAGATCGAAGCATACTATTTGCTATTTTTTTCCTTTGGTTGAGTTTTGTTTCTTCTTTCTGGTGGTCCCTCCTATTGGTTCTAATTCTTACTTGCAACATCACTAACATGAAAATATGATTAATAGGAATGTATATGTATAGCCTATATCAGATTGTGTGCCATCTTGGGGAGTGTGGTGGGGAGGAAGGGGGAGAAAAATTTTAAACTCAAAAGCATATGGAAGTGATTGTTGATAAATCAAAATAAATTAATTAAAAAATTCTAGAGACCCACACTTCCATACCTCTCATATATGTATTTTCTTTCACCACTAGTATGTAAGCTCCATAATCACATGAACTTTCTATCCTTTGTATTTAGTACAGTGACTGCCACAGTTATCAATAAATACTTTTTTCATGTATTAATTCATTCATTTGTTCATTCTCTAGGCAACATATAGACATATAGGTATATACAGAATTATGTAAAATGAATATTAGTGAATGGTAAGCACTAGTAATGACTGATGCATGATTTCAGATATTACTACTTTATTTAGGGATACTTTTCCTTCCCCCTATTATGTTATTCATTTAACCAGTCTTTTATTTGTCCCCTCCATCAGTTTGTTCCAACATACACATCTTCCTTTTCCCCCTTGTCCATTTATCTTCAGTGTCTCCCTCTCCACAACTTGCATCTTATCTATCTGAAAACATTTTGAGATTTCCTTAATCCTAGAAATTGATTTCTTCCACTTTTCCACTTCTCTCAAGCTACTGGCTAAACATTTCTGTTTATGGCAAATTTAGTAATTTTCTTATACTGAAGTCTCAACTTTTTTCTTACTTCCTCATCCCATAATCCCTTGAGTTCTAGTCTTCATCTTCACTATTCCACTGATGCAACTTTCTCAGAGGTCAGTAATGAAGTTATGATAAGGGATTTCAGTGACTTTTCCTCAGCTGTTCTCCTCCAAGACATTTTTCACAGAACCTCATAATTAGTATGACTATCAAGTGATTCTAGTACAAGTCAGATCTGCAAAACTGTAACTGCACAATAAACCCAACATGCTGTCCCATTGCCATTCTTTTAGTCCTCCTATTGATAACATATGTACTACCCGCAAAGATAGAGCTTTCTACTTTTTTATAGCAATAATTCCAATGAGTGATGTATATCAAGCTTAAATTTGTTTCTCTATATCTTCTATAATATTGATACCTTTTCTGTCCTTAGTATCTTAACAAAACTTGCTTGATTCTTATTACAGAAAAAGCCCTTCAAATACACGAATTATCATAGCCACCTTAAGTCTTCCTTTCCTCAGGATAAATATCTTTCATTATTTTAATTGTTGCTCATATAACATAATATAAAGGCTTTTCACTATCCCAAATTTTCATCTCTAGATGCTCTCTAGCTTATCAATATATACAAAACTGAATAAAATGATTCAGATGTAGTCTGACCAAGGAAGAATATGACACTATTTTTTTTAGAATGTGACACTATTAAACAAACATAGAATCAAACAATAATGAAATTTTATTGTTATCTTTTGTATCTTCAGAACTCCATTCATTTCCTTCTCCACCCCAAGAATTTCTCCTTTTTCATTTTTATCCAATCAACAGTCATCAGTTACTAAACATTTATTAAATGTTTATAATGTGTCAGCCATTGTGCTAAGCTTTAGGGATAAGAAGAAAGGCAAGCTCTTCCCTCAAAGAGTTCACACTCTAACAGCCATGGAATTCTATCCATCCTTTAGTTTCAACATTTTGAACAATATTCTCTTCAAATTAAAGGTGTACAACACACTCTACCACATTGCCTTTCCATCTATATCACAAACTCTTGAAGGGAGTGCCCATTTCCCTTCAAGGTCCCCATAAAGCTCCATCTCATCCTCCTGTGATTTATTTTTCCATATTGAGAAAAATTAGATCTATTATAATAAAAATAATATTCTTCTTTTCCAATTCTTCCATATTTTGAAGGATAACATAATCAACACAAGTCAAAAATTCTTCACTGTCTTGCTTTCAAGAGAAGAAAGGAGAGAGCAGGAAGAATAGAGAGGGACAGAGTCAAACTGAGAAAAAAAAGTGACACAGAGACAGAGACAAAAGCAGAGATCAAGACAGAGTCAAAATGAAAATAAAAGAACTCTAGAAGATGTCAGGATAATTGAAATCACCTGTCACTACTTTATCATGCCTCATTGTTAGGATGGTTGCCTCTTTTCCAGGCTCCTCATCTATTCTGATTTTCTATCTAGTTGGTCTGCAGCATTCACCCTTCTCTCTCTGTGTGTCTTTCTGTCTCTGTCTCTCTGTGTTTCTCTCTTTGTCTCTGTCTGTCTCTATCTCTGTCTCTCTGTCTCTGTCTCTCTGTCTCTCTGTCTCTCTGTCTCTGTCTCTCTGCCTCTGTCTCTCTGTCTCTCTGTCTCTCTCTCTGTCTCTCTCCCCCCCTCTATTGATATTGACTCAAATGCTCTCTACCAGGCTTCCTCCCCACCCCTCTTATTTGATTCCTTCATTTCTTCCTATCATTATACATTCTCAATAAACAGTGCTACCCCCTTTTATTTGTGCTATATTTGTTTGCTAAAGAATATCCAAGCCAAAACCCTAGTTCAATCATGCATCCCATCCCACCAGGCCTCACTGATACTTATGAAGTTAAATTTACCTCCTTGTGTTAGGATGGTTAATTCACCTTGATGATTGTCTAAATATTCGACATTTTAAGATAGGGATTTTACTGCCAGTTCCTTTCTTGCCTTTTAATTTTGTCTGCTATGAAATTCTGAGGTTTTAAGCACCTGTTCTTCCTTCTATGTAGTTTCTCGCTATAATAGTTAGCTTTAGTATCCTCCATTAAAAGGAGTTTCTAGGAAAACCATCCAAATCAGAGGAGGATCCACAAGAACAGAGGTTATTTCCATGGTAGTAAGTCCAAGGCTGGAGTGAAAATCCAGGATGGAGAGGTTTTTGGAGCATTGGAGAGAAAAATGTGGGAAGAGAGCCCGGAGTATTCCCAGAGAAGAACAAAGACAGAAAAAAAAAGATATTTGCCTCTCTTTCAACATGGAGTATATTTCTCATTCTTTATGATTTTTCAAAGATCATCGACAACAGCTCAGCAGTTATACCTTTCCAATATCCTAAATTCTTTCAATATCCTAAGGTATATAATTCAACTTGTTCTTGTAATGAATGAACTCAGGATGGACAGCAAGGAACTTTATTTGGATTTCCTTCTATTGAGATTGTTTTCTAGCCCTTTCTTCTGGATTTGCTTTTATATTTTAATCTTAAAATCTACCACATTCATGCTTATCTTCTTCTTTACTGAATCCTCTTCACTATCACATCTTCTTGTGCATTATCCACTGTTATATCCTTGACCCTTTTCTCTTCTTTCTCTTCACTATCTGGATAATCACATGCATTGCAATGGTTTCAACTGTCAGAAATGTCAGTTCTATATGGATAGCTCCTTGTTTTTTTTTTGTTTGTTTGCTCTTTTACAAATCTGACCTCTCCAGGTCCAGACCCACATTTTGATCTTTTTACTCAACATCTTCACCTGGATGTCCAGCAAATACTTCAAATTCAACATGATCTAAACTGAGCTCATTATTATTCTTCCCAAACCTACTTCTCCTGATTTACTAATTTCTATCACTGGCAATACTATTAACAAACATCAAAGCCTTTAATTGTTAAAGTATTTTTTTTTTTATTCCAGCTTTGAAAAAAAAATCTTTCTTTCTGAGGACCTCAGAAGAAAACATGGCATTTTGGACTTACTTTGTGATTGTCTCATGTATTATTTTATATCACAGTTATTTAATTATATGTCTTATTCATCTCCTAGCATGTGAGCTCCACAAAGACAGGACATATTTCTTATCTAGAATGTGCATTGCTTCAGAGTCCAAGCACTATGCTCCACACACTATAGGTGTTTATTAATAGTCTGTTTAATTGCAAAAAGTTCATTTATCAGCTGTTATTGGTATGTTTAATTACTTCTAGTCTTACATTTGTAAACTAAAGGAAAAAAATTAAGGTTTACATAGCAAAAGTTTTTCAAACCTGAATGCAGTCTTACTATTAATAACTTATATAAATAGGGCTTTGCCAGGTCTTCCTATTGCCTACCAGTGGAAGAACATGAACATCTTAATAGTTGCTTCTCAGCTGCAAGAAGCCATTTTTATTAACTTACTGATTTGCAGTTCTTCTAGAGTATTATGGGTCAGGGAAGTCTAGAAGACTGACAGATAAATGGTAGTATACTGGCAAATTAGATCAGTATCTCCTTATTGAGTAGTTCAAAGGAATTGAAACAGGTATATTTATGCTTTCATACCACAAGGGGACTATTTAAGTGAATTAGTGTCCTGAAAGAACTTGAAATAACTCCATAAACACATAATCGGAAATGGGACCTATGCACTGGGGAGACTAGAAATCAAGATGTAATATATTTTTAAAATATGAGTGTCTCAAAAGCCTTTAGAGAGTAATAAAGCACAATGGGCCTGAATCCATTCTTCTCAGACATTTATTTTTATACAAAAATACTTTAAAATAACTCATTCATAAAATAATTTGATTTTTAAATCTATAATTAACTATCTAATACAATTATTGTATTTGTCCTCAAACTAAATGGAGTAGTTAGATTCTGAATATCAACTATATTCATCTTTTTTTTTCATTTCCACACATAAACCAGTGTTTTAAATAATTTCATTTTTTCATACTTTTTGAATTCCATTATAGGAAACCAAAACTTTACTATTACGGTGAAAATTAGATTGCAAAATCAATCTAACATAAATTGAATTATTAATTAAGTCAATTTAAAAAGAAATAATTCTATATTCTGTTTCATTAAAGGAATTGTTATGCTGATATTACAAAATGAATGAATGTAAGTAATTTAAAAAGTGTTGGATTCCATATTACCATTTACCTCCTTTTCCACTCTTTTACCCATTTTGTTGAATTCTTCAAAAATCATTTAATTGAATGCACTGGAGAGGGACATAATTCAAAATTAGAATTATATGAGAAATCTTTGTTAATAAATGGACCTGAGTGACTAATTATCAATTTGGACTCCCCCCACCCCAGGACAAGCCACTAAAGGACAAAATTTCAGGAAAAAAAAAACCTCAAAACAAAAACTAATGCAACATGAAAAAGGCATGTACCATAAACTAAAACCACATAAAGTTATCATTCAGAAGTTTTTCTGGTGTTTATCCAATATAACCATCTCCAGAAAGCAGAAATCCATTCAAAGATTGGTTTTAATCATCTGCTTTAATGCCTTACTAGACAAATAACTACTTGAGAAAAGTGTTTGATGCTCTGTTTTTAAATTTGTTATAAGCTGAATAATTTTCAACAAAAACTACTAAACAAATGGAATTTAGTCCAAACAACACAGAAACTAAGGACTTAACAATAACAACAACAAAAAAAGCAAAGAAAATGCTTTGATGTCTGTATTTTTCTTTAGTGGACCTCTCCAAAATTCTGTCACTGTTGCTTCTTTTCCTTTTTTTCATTCCTTCTTTTCTTTATCTTTTTGTGGTTTTAATGTAGTTATTATCAATGTACAGTATATAGTTCTGATTTTACTGATTTTACTTTGAATGATCTCATCTAAGTCTATATTTCCATACACACACACACACACACACACACACACACACATAGCCGTTTACAAACCATTCCCAACTTGGACAGCTCTGGGTTCTAGAAATCTTTCTTATGAAATTTATTTCATTGTAATCTTTTCACCTGTAAATGTCTTTTCCTATAATTTATATCTCTCCCCTATGTCTATCCTCTATTTTAACACAATTTAATTCATTCCCTTTTATGCATGGCAAATGCTCAAATATTTTAATACTTCACCCTTTAATCTCATGTGAAAGTAAATTTTGGGAAAATGTTAGTATTTCTATATTGATGAATAAAATTCAGTTACATCAAAAAATAATATTGAGTTGTTGGAACTATATCTGTGGTGACATTAGCCCAGAATAATTTGAATTATCAATTAAAAATTGCCATGCTCTTTAAGGATCATGGATCAAGAGTTCAGAAGATACTTGAGATTTAACTTAAAGAGGAAGAAACTGAATAAAATGAAGTGTTTGAGCAAGATAACTTCATAATTTCCTGGCCATTCTATAGTGGTATGTAAATTACATTGGATGAACAATAGGAGTAATGATCCCTAATATATGTAGATTTTTTTTATCCTTTCCAATACATTGTATGAATGTCCACTTCAATAGGTTCACCATGGGGGATACTACTCTGTCTCTGTAGTAAAGGTTAGGTCTATGACCACAAGTCAATTGTTTCTCCTGCTTGGGCCTCCATCTATCTTTACAGAGAAATGGAGATAATGCCTCATGCCAAACAAGTCAAAAGCTTCATAGTAGACTAAAATCTGGTGTTTCTTAGTCCTCTGTGCTCAGGAGAAAGCAGCTATATATTAGACTGGTGTACAATACAAACCACATTCTCTCTCTCTCTCTTTTTCTCCCTCTATTATCTAGCAATACCAACAGCCGGTTGGACATCTCTGCCTAGGTTTCCCAACATAATTTTGACTCAACAAGTCCAAAGCAGAACTCTTCATCATCCCCCACTAAATATACCCTGACCATTGCCAACATCTCTTTTTCTCATGAGGGTACTGCCATCCTTCTAATCACCTAGGTTTACAGCTTTGTAATCGTCCTCATTTTTTCACTCTTCAGTTGCCAGGTCTTGTCAATTGTACATCCAGAGAATCTTTCACATTTTTCCCTTTCTTTCTACCCATAAACTCCCTTCCCCAATTCACTCCCTTCCCCAATTCACTCACTTCCCCAATTCAAATCCTCATTGTCTCTCCCCTGCACAGTTGTGATAGGATCCTAATTAGTTCCCCAGGAAAAAAAAATAAAAACAAAAACAAAACTCTCCCTTTATAATCCACCTTCCACTCACATACTCAATGTTCATATGGATCTGTGATATAACAATTCCAGAGTTCCTTTCAGTGATTTAGATGGCAACACATCCATGCCTGCTTATCCTGTGAAATGTATGCTCATGTTCTTTTAAAAGTTTGCCATAGGGAGTCCAGTCAACTTGATGGAGGACTTGCTTCTTATGGCATTATGAGGAACTAGGTGGAACACTCACTGCCAATCTATGATGCAGACTACCTTCTCTTAAGGTCATACAATTTCTTCATGATTTGCTCCATTCTTTTCCTTCTTTTGAGTTTCTCTCTGGTTATATGTTGAAGTCTGCTAACACTGACATTGTGAGCTGATACACCACGTTGCTTTAAAATTGATTTTCTTAAATATGCATCTAACCAAATCACTCTACTGCTCAGAATCCACCAGTGTCTCCCGATTACCTCTGAATAAAGCAACCAGGAAGATCTGAATTCAAATCCACCCTCACACATTTACTAGCTGTGCTACTCTGTCAAGTCATTTAACTTCATTCTGCCTCAGTTTCCTTAACTGAAAATGGAGTTAATAATATTACTTAATTCACAGTGCTATGAGGATCCAATGAGATGATGCTTGTGAAGTGCTTAGCACAGTGTCTGGTATATAGTAGGCTTGTTCCATTCAATCTATTCAAATTAATTTCATTTTTACATTACTCCCTTCCATTATATTTCAGTCAAGCTGGTTTCCTTGATGTTTTTTTTTCATGTATGACCTTTTACATAATATTTCTTTCCCTTTTTTTAGGCTATCCTCCATGCCTGAAATTAACTCAACTCCACCATTAGACTACTCAGTTTTCTTCAATGTTAAGGTTCAAATCCCTCCAGTTAAAGGGTTAATCTATAGGAAAGTTTTAATTCATTTCCTTCTAGCCTTTCCATTATTGGTTATATTTTCTTGACTGCATTCATCAGTGATTTCATCCAAAGACTTAAATCTTTAAAGGGACCTCTATCAGAATTCCTGTTTTCTGCTGTCTGTAATAATCATGACCACAGCAACTAATTACAGTGTCTAATTGTATACTCAATTGGCTGATTGCATCGACAATTAGCTAAATGTAAGCTCCATTCTCCCTGCATTCATTTTTATGCCATGAAGAGAGTTTGTGTGATATCTAGACTGGCTAGTTTTGAAGAAAATACAAACAACAACCAAAAAAAAATTAAAAACCCTCCTTAGCCTCTGTATATGTATTCTAACCATCCTGCATCCAAATATTTGGAAGTCACCAGAGCTTGTAAAGCAGGTGACCATCTTAGTTTCATTTTCAAAGACATAAAAACCTGGGATGAGTTGCAGATGGCCAGCAATTTAAGAAAAATTTCAATAAAAAGTAAGCAGGTACAATTCTTTGGGCTTCTACTTTTAATATGCTTGAGCAATTCATGGAATTGCTTTGTTGCTCAGTATGGATGCAATCAGGACAGGCTGGGAGGAGGGAAGGGGAAAGCTTGGCCTTCATGTATTTTAATTCTGAGTTTGCTGAATTGCCCTTCTCCAACAATTTGATAGGCCTCTTTGAGGAGTTAGTTGCAATGAAGCATTTTAAAGGTAGGAGTGTCTGCAAATCAGAAACATTAAATATTGTCTTGGAGCCAACTGAAATCCCACTTTGAAAAGCCGGCTGGAAACAATAGCAGAATGAAGCCTTTCACAGCCCAGGCTTGACATTCCATATTAGATGAAGTGTTTGACAGATGTGCTGAACATAAAAAGGGTTGATCCATCACTTACAGGGGGAAATTAAAACTTACGATTTTGCAGGGGTTGTTCAGCAATCACCAGAAAGAGGTTTCGAGAGCAAATCAAGAGACTGTGGCAGTCTTTATCTCTAGATTAGTAAAAGCAATCTCTCCATAGGAATGCCTACAAATAAACAAGTTGAAAAATCTAGGGAGGGGAAAAAAGAAGACAGAGTGGTGAGGAGTGAAAATACAAACCCAGGTTTGATATTTGTTTTTCATCTTTAAACCCCCATGCCACTCCCTGCCATACTCACCCTTTCCAGTGCTAGCTAAATTACCTAACAGTTTGCCCCAGCAAAGAGAAATTGATAATACAGAAAAACCATACCTACACTTTGCAAATTAGATTGGTAAGAGATCAAATTGGCTGATATTTTAGATCTAGGTGCTTGGAACCCAAAGACAATAAAAAAATGGGTATGTGTATATATAATTTAGTACAATATACAATATGTATGTATATATATACACAATTTACAATATACGATATTAAACAATAATATTCTATAATATATTGTCTATATATTATATATAGATGATAGTTAGCTAGTTAGCTAGCTAGAGCATTAATTAAGTGATTACTATGTATCAGGAACTATGTGAAGCTATGGAGATAGAAGAATACAAAAGATGGTCCTTACTCACAAGGAGCTTATATTCTAATGGAGGAAGGAACAGAAAGGCTGACCCACTAACCCAAGGTAGCTGATATGGAAGTGGAGCAGATCAAATGGTGAGCTACAATGAATTGAGGAGAGTAGTTAGGGCTTCACATCTGACAATTGTGGCCTGGGATTCAGGAATTCAACCCTTGAGTTGACTTCAGAGGAGTATTATCCTCAATGGGTATGGTTATCATGCTTAGCTTTGTATAAGACTCATCTTGGTAGACCATAAGCTTCTCAGAGACCTGAAGTATTATACTATGTTATACAATATTATACACAATAATATATATTATATACTATATTATACAATACAATATATACAATAATTATACAATTATATAATGCAATACTGTATTATACAATACAATAATATACAATATATTGTATATACAATATATGTATCCAAGAGGAAAGTAAACAGAGAAAAGGAAATCATTATTCACAGAAGATATTAAATTTATCTCCTTTTAAGGTGACATTATGAGATCACTTATTCATTTGACAGAAGTGTATTAAGTACCTAAATTTACTTACTAGCTGGGTGACCCTGAACAAGTCACTTAAATTGTCTCAGTATCAGTTTTCATGTCTGCTAACCTGGATAATAGCACCTCTCTCACAGTGTTGTGGGGATTCAATGAGATAACACATAGCAGGTTTTTTTTTAAACCTTAAAGAACCATACAAACGCTAGTTATTATTTACTATATACAATGTACCAGGGATAACAGGACAAATTAGGTCTTCCCTGAAGGAGTTTATACTCCACAGTGCACAGAAGTCAGTCAAAAACACGTACAGGGTAAATACAAAGCAATTTTAAGGAAGTTATGGGGAAGGAGATAAAGGGCATTATCAAGTGGAGGAGCTGGATATCAGGAAAGTCTCTAGAAAGAGGTAGCTTTTATACAGATCCTTGAAAAAATTATGGATTCTAAGAGGGAGAACAAGGAGGAAGTCAAGTCTAGGCATGAAGGAGAACCAGTGACAATTCTTTCATTTTAAGGATGTAGAAAGATGCAGTCCAGATAATGGTGCCTCAACCATGCAGATGAATAAATGAGAGCAGAGCCAAGTATCCTAATTTCTAGTGTTTATATTCTTTCTAGTAATGCATAATAATTCTGATCTCCAGACCTAGTTATGAGCATCAAAATTTACAGTTTTGCTCTTAGTTCAGGCATTTAACAGTTCATTATTTTTCTTATGATGAAGTAAAAAGTGATATTCTTTTTTATTTTTTTATGGTAATTTTTGTTTATTTTTTTGTTTTCAACATTTACTTCCACAAGATTTTGAGTTCCAGATTTTCACCCCATCTCACCCCTCCCCCACCCCAAGAAGGCATGCATTCTGAATACCCCTTTCCCTAGTCTGCCTTCCCTTCTATCTCCCCCCCCTTCTCTTATCCCCTTCCCCTTCAATTTTCCTGTAGGGCAGGGTGGATTTCTGTACCCCATTTCCTGTATTTCTTATTTCCCAGTTGCATGTGAAAACATGTTTTTTTAAACATGTGTTTTTAAAACTTTGGGTTCCAAATTTTCTCCCTTCCTCCCTCCCCACCCACCCTCATTGATAAGGCAAGCAACTAAATATAGGTTATATATGTGCAGTTATGCAAAACACTTCCATAGTAGACATGCTGTGAAAAACTAACTCTATTTCCCTTAATTCTATCCCACTCCCCCTTTTATTCTATTCTTTCTTTTGACCCTGTCCCTCCTCAGAAGTATTTGCTTCTGATTACCCCCTTTCCCAATCTGCCATCCTCTATCATTACCCTACTCTCTGGTCTCCTTCCCCCCCCCCATTTTCTTGTAGGGTAAGACAGATTTCCATACCCAATTGAGTATGTATGCTATTTCCTCCTTAAGTCAAATCCTATAAGATTCATTCATTCCGTCTCACCTTCCCCCATTTCCCCTCCACTGTAATAACCTTTTCTTTTCTGTTTTTTTTTGTGTGAGATAATTTATCGCATTCTACCTCTCCCTTTCTCCTTCTCCTAGTACAATCCTCTCTCATCCCTTAATTTTATTCAGATATGACCCCTTCATTTTCAACTCACCCTGTGCCCCGTCTCTCTCTCTCTCTCTCTCTCTCTCTCTCTCTCTCTCTCTCTATATATATATATATATATATATATATATATATATACGTACATATAATTTTTCCCCTCCAAATACTCTAATACTGATAAAGGTATCATGAGTTACACATATCATCTTTCCATGCAGGAATGTAAATAGTTCAACCTTAATAAGTCTCTTGTGATTTCTCTTTCCTGATGAAGTAAAAAGTGATATTCTTGAAAAATTATAATAATATTAGAAGCTCCTTTGCATCAGTCAGGAACAAAGGGTTAGTTCTAATCCTCATTATTCTGAGTCAACTAATTTACCTATAATCATTAAGATTAAATCACTGATCCTCAAGGAGGAATAAATTTTTTGCCAATTGCCCAGGCTCTGGAGTTATCCATGGTCATTGCATCCAGGTGTCAATGGTCACCTACGTAAACTTATTCCAAAGGAAGACACAGTTAAAGACCTTCTAAACTGATCCCCTACCTGTAAACTCATTCTGGTTGGTGAGGTTCACTTGATCAACCCAGAGGTAAAAGGTAGGGAGTGATAAGAGTAATGGAGACATAAAATAAATTACTCTAGGACATTCTGAGGGCAAAAAACATTTTGGGGGATGGGATAGTTGAGGAGGGGGTGAAGTAGTTCAGTTGGAATGGAGGTGGGAAACTTCATGGATGACCTTAGCCTTTCAGGAAAACAGTGTTTCTTTAAGGCAGAGATGAAGACAGAATGCAATTCACCTATGGGATACAACCTGTGTTATTGGCTGGGATGAGAGGAGGTATCATTTCCAGAAACACCTAATTGTGTAATTTAACTGTTATATATCCTGCTTTAAGAGAACAAATGCAAAACACGGATGAAAATATATTTGCTGTTGAAAGCTAATATTGAGCAATTATGTGAATTTGAGCCCTGACAAAAGCTGATGATGACCCCAAATTCTGCTATCAACACATGTCCAGCTCCCAGAATAATTTATCTGCTCTTAAATTGGTCTAAATCAATGTAAAGAGAGCAAATTTCAGAATAAGGTAACAGTTTCTAAAAAAACATATATAGTTCCAAAAATACCCAAGGTAATACAATGTCTGTCAATACATATTTGTTAAGCCCCAATTATATGCCAGTCACTTTGCTAAGCACTTGAGATACAAATATTAGCTAGCTAGCTAGCTAGCTAAATAGATAGAATGTACTGGTTCTCAAGGTGTTTACAATCTAATTAGGGAAGATAACACAAAAAAAGACTAAAAAGTAAGAAAGAGATAATGGGTAAAAGGAAAGTATGAAAAGAAGGATCATGGTGAAGAAGTCCCAGAGTATTTCAGTCAGGTCAGAAATGAGGAGACATCTCAGCTGAGCTCTCTTCTTAATTTGAGGTTTTGGAGTTCATGTCTCCACCCTCCAATCAGAGGGGCAGAGAGTAGTGAGTACCTTGGAATACCAAGGCTAATTAGTTCTTCCAGATTGATGAGGTTTTCCAATAATGAGCTTCCTGAGGAATGGTGGAAAAGTTCCAAAATATTTCAGTCAAGTGATAAATGAGGATTTCAGTGAAAAATTACAATACAAGGCTGCCCCTCGATGCACCTCAAAGTTGATTGTATAAATCTCATCCTGAGTATAAGATTTGCCACACTTCAGATCAATACCAGTTTTGGTGTCCATCAGTAATTTGAGTCTGGGATGATTACTGCATCTATTTAACACTTTACTGTTAATTATTTAACCCTCACTGATAATGATTTAATTTAACTTAGATTTCGATATCCATAAACTAATTAGTATATTTTATAGCTATTAATATTTAAACACATTACTTTTAGTATAATAAAAATCAAAAAGGTTTTCTTAGCTATTAGTTGATTATGTCTGAAAATTGGACACCAAACTGGAGAAGGAATTAAAATCACATTATTTAAGGAATGGGTAATGTTACTGGTCATTAAGTTTAATCTGTAGAAGAGAAGCCTTAAGAGGTATGTGATAATTTTCTTACAATATTTGAAGGATTATTATGCTGAAGAAGGAATATACTTCTTTTTCTTGGTCTCAAAAAGGCAGAATCAAGACCAATGTTACAGAGAAACAGATTTGATATGCAGAGAAAACAATCAAATGAAAACCCACGATCATGCACATGTACGCACATGCACACACAGAGACACACACACACATACACACAAACACACACAGAGAGACACACCCCTTTCTAATATTTAGAGTTGGTTAAAAACTGGATTGGCTTGCCTTGGCAAGTAGATGACAATTCTCTTTTATTTACAGTCAAACAGATATTGACAGGCTATTAAGTATACTAGCTAAATTCATAACTCGGGCATTGGTTAGGTCATGAATTCATCAACGTCTTCTAATTTTCTCTATATATGGTTCTCTAAGTCTATCCACAGTAGGGTAATCTCTTTTGGACTATGATAATTGTCCCAATCCAAACTTAACACTCCATCTAAGATATGGAGATGTGATATAATTCATTCTATTTAAAATGTCTCAGAAAGTTGTGTAGTCTTTACATGTCAGGAAGCTGAATAAGGCTTACATTTCTATTCAAAATTTTGAGGGCCTTATCAAATATAAATCCTCTGTTTGGCTTTTAAAGCTTCTCATAACCTAAACCTTTCCTGCCTTTCCAGTATTCTTATACCTTACTTCACTCTATGTACTGTGTGATCCAGTAACACCAAACCCTTTGCCATTCCTCCGACAAGACACTCCATCTCCCAAACCTGAGCATTTTCAATGTCTGCCCCCTATGCCTAGAACTTTCTCTTCCTCATCTTCCCTCCCAGCTTTCTTAAAGTTTCAGATAAAGTTCAACTTTCTGTAAAAAAACAAACAAACAAACAACTTTTTCCAGGTCATCTTCAGCTCACTGTTTTCCCTTTGAGACTATCCACAATTTATCCTGCATATATCTTTTTTTTTTTTTTTGTTTCACATGTTTAATGCTTTGGACTGTGGGCTCCTTGTAAACAGTCACTGTTTTTGTCTTCTCTAGTACAGTGTCTGGCACATATTATTAAGCATTTAATAAATGCTATTTGACTGATTAAATTTAACAGAAAATATTTTTGATCCCACAAATCCATTAGCAAAGTAACAGCCTAAGTGCTTCTGGTATCCCTGTCTCAGAAACATCCCTAGAACAATAAATGAATTTTTCAAGGTAAGAAAATAATTTTCCTCCAAAAGTAAGCAACTGTCATTTAATTTTTGGCTAAATTAAAAACACCTTTAAAGCTTACTTTATTTCTAATAATTTTGGAGATATACATTTATGCATTAAAATTCAAGAAGCTGGCTTAGCTCACGGCTTACCTTCAGGGCAAAATTTTGCACAAGGCATGCTTCTATGAGATAATTGGTTTCCTAATTGCTATTCGTTTGCTAAAATACAATTAAAGTTATTGCTCTAATATTAATATCAACATCTTGATTGCTGTATGGAAATATGAATATTTATTTTTCTTGCTCCATGCAGAGACATCATTTAGTAACTTTTTCTGAACTAAGAGCTATTAATATCACAGAGAAGTTTTAATTTGTTATACAACAGCAGCAATTTGGGGGCTATGACATATGTTGTGTGAAGATTGCATAAAAATGCTTTTAAGATGTCCGTGGAAAGAATTTCATCTAGGAACTAGACACCTAACTTCTATTACTAGCGAGCTATGTACATGTCTTTGGCAAGAGTCTTAATCTCTTGTATTTGATTTTCTTGATTGAGAAAAATTGAAATAGTAATTATTATCCTCCTTACCTCATAGTGGTGTCAGAAGGACCAAATTAGATAATGAATGTCTTTTGAAAAAAATATAATGACAATTAAAGACTATATTCATTTTGGCAATTTCTACCTCTGTATAAAAACATACTTGCTACATATATCCCACAATTGTTGTAAAGAGGTAACAGAGGTAAAACTCTTTGTAATCATAAATGTCAACACACACAGAAATTTGCTATACAATTTTGATTAACAATCCATCAGTTATATAAAATATAATATATATTATATTATATATATAATATTTATATATGTAAGATATATAATGTATTATATTTACATATAATATATTATATAATATAAAATTATCTATGACTGATTGTGACATCTTCAACCGAGTATGATTGCTTTTATAAATGGAAGGCAGGATGAGATAGATTCTAGAAGAAGATATTGTTTTGAGGCCAACTAGACAGGGAATTTTATATACCTTTTGAGTCTAGCTTGCAATTGGATTTTTGTGACTCAGACAACTAAAAAGGTAAGGAATCTTAATGTAAATTGAGTGGGATATGGTAGCCACAAAAGGGACTGTGAAGTTGAGATGAGGTTGGACTTAAAAACTTTCAGTTTTGATCAAAATGGATATGAGACATATAAAAAGGATTTCACCATACAAAAATTAGAAGAGAATAATTTCAGTTACATTTCACACATGTGGCTAAAGGGAAAATTCTTAATAAAATATGGGAGAAAGGAGAGCATATGGTAATAAACATAATTTTGATTATAGGAAATAGAAATTTCCAATGAACAATGGACAAAATCAGCTCATCCAAGAAGGGAATTTGCTGATTGGTAAAACAAAACAAAATCAAAAGAACCTTTTTAATCATGTATCTGTGAGAAGGGTCTGATATTAAAGATTGAAAGATGACAGAGAATAAATATGAATACGTAAGACTAAAAGACATCCCCTAATGGACAAGTGGTCAAGTATATGAGCGAACAGTTCTCAAAAAACCAAAGAATTGTAGGAGGCAGAGGAAAGAGGGTGGAGTAAAGGCAGGGACTCACCTGAATTTTTCCCCCAAACCCCCCAAATTCCTTTAAAATGACTCTAAACAAATTCTAAAGCAGCAGAACCCACAAAAAGATGGAGTGAAACAAATTTCCAGTCCAAGACAACTTTGAAGGTAATTAGGAAAGGTCTGTCACACCTGGGTAAGAGTAGAGCACAGTCCAATGCATGTGGTGCCAGCAACAGCCCTGACCACAGCAAACTAGGAGCAGGACTTAAGAATGAGTGAGTCAGCAGCAACAGCATCAGTTGCAGCTGTTGCTTCCAGAGCCCTCAGCCCAGAGATGGTAAGGGGGTTGAACAACTGGTCAGAAGGAGATTATAGAAGTCTTTTTGCTAGCACTGAGGCAGGACCATGTTGCTTTGACCATGCTTGGATCTAGGTAGCAGTCCTAAGTGACAGTCCCAGGGTGAGGGAGAGCACTAGCATAGCAGAACTTGTGGCCACAGTGAAGGGGAGATGCTTCTCACAGTTCCATGACAGAAAAGATTGCCTGTGGCAACTCACAGACTACAGCACAGGTCAGAACAGTAGTAAACACACCTCTCTTTAGAGCATACCACCTTGAAAGAAATGAAAACTTACAGGTCCCTAGAAGTATCTCTGAAAACAGCTGCACAAAAACCTGAAGCTTGGGACACTGGACCCTGCACCCTGGAAGCAGAACACAACTTTAACAAATAGTTAAAAGTAAAGTAACAGGTTGGGAAAATGAGCAAACAATGGGGGAAAAACTCTGACTATAGAAATTTAGTATGGTTACAAGGAAGATCAAAACACACACTCAAAAAATGACAAAGTTAAAACTCCTTTATCCAAAGCCTCTGAAAAAAATATGAATTTTTCCCAGGCCATGGAAGAGGTCAAAAGGAATTCTGAAAATCAAATAAGAGAGGTAGAGGAAAAATTGGGAAGGGAAATGAGAATGATTCAAGAAAATCGTGAAAAATGAGTCAGCATCTGGGAAAAAGGAGACACAAAAAATTACTGAAGAAAATATCAACTTAAAAAGAGAATAGGCCAAAAGGCAAAAGAGGTACAAAAAGTCAATGAAGAAAATAATGCCTTAAAAAGCAGAATTGACCAAGTGAAAAAGTTGGTATAGAAGCACAATGAAGAAAATAATTCCTTAAAAATCAGACTGGAGCAAATGGAAGCTAATGACTTTAAGATAAATCATGAAACAATCAAACAAGATGAAAAGAATGAAAAAAAAAATAGAAGACTGTGAAATATCTCATCGGAAAAACAACTGACCTGGAAAATAAATCCAGGAGAGATAATTTAAAAATTATTGGACTACCTGAAAGCCATGGTCAAAAAAAGAGCCTAGACATCATCTTTCAAGAAATTATGAAGGAAAACTGCCCTGATACTCTAGAACCAGAAGGTAAAACAGAAATTGAATGAATCCATCAATGACCTCCTGAAAGAGATCCCAAAATGAAAACTGCCAGGAACATTACAGCCAAATTTCAGACTTCCTAGGTCAGGGGAAAAAATTGCAAGCAGCAGAAAGAAACAATTCAAGTTTGGTGGAGCTACAGTCAGATTAACTCAATATATAGCAGCCTCTACATTAAAGGACTGGAGGGCTTGGGAAACTATAGAACTCTATCTTGCCCTACAAGAAAGTAGGAGGGAAAGAGAATAAGAGAAGGAAGTGGTGAGAGAAGAGAGGGCAGATTGAGGGAGGGAGTAGTCAGAAGCAAAACACTTTTGAGGAGTGACAGGGTAAAAGAAGAGAGAGAGAAAGTAGAATAAACAGGGGTGGGGGAAATAAGATGGAGGGAAATACAGTTGGCAATAGTAACTGTGGGGGAAAAACATTTTGAAGCAAGTTTCTCTGAAAAAGGCCTCATTTCTCAAACATATCGAGAACTGAGTTAAATTTACAAAAATAAGAGCCATTCTCCAGTTGATAAATCGTCAAAAGATAGGATCAGTTTTCAGATGAAGTAATCAAAACTATCTATAGCCATATGAAAAAAAAATAATTGTAGAAATGAAAATCAAAACAATTCTGAGGTACTATTGCTTACCTGTTAGATTGGCTAATAGGATAGAAAAGATAAATGACAAATGTGGGAGGGGATGTGTGAAAAATAAGATGTGAATGCACTGTTGGTGGAGTTGTGAACTGATTCCACCATTCTGTAGAGTGATTTGCAACTATGACCAAAAAGCTATAAAACTATGCATATCCTTTGACCTAGCAATACCATTACTAAGTCTATGTCCCAATAGAAATAAAAAATAAAGGAAAAGGACCTGTATGTACAAAAATATTTATAGCAACTCTTTTCTGGGGGCAAAGAATTAGAATTTGAGGGGATACACATCAATTAGGGAATGGCTGAACAAGTTGTGGTATGGGATTATGATGGAATACTATTGTGCTATAAGAAATGATGAGCAGGAAGCTTTCAGAAAAACTTAGAAAGACTTTCATGGGCCGATGCAAAGTGAGATGTAATGTGTACAAAGTAAACAACAATATTGTAAGATGATGAGCTATGAATGACCTCAGCAATACAATGATATAAGACAAGTCTGAAGCACTTTTGATGAAAAATGCTAGCCATCCCCAGAGAAAGAACCGATGGTGTATGAAAACAGACTGAAGCATATTTATTCTACTATATTTTTCTTGAGTTTTTTGGTCTACATTTTCTTTCACAACATGACTCGATAAATTTTACATGACTATACCTGTATAACCTATATCAAATTGCCTACCTTCTCAATGAGGCTAAGGTGGGGAGGGAAGAAGGGAGAAAATTTGTAGCTTCAAGTTTTAAAAACAAATGTCAAAAATTGCTTTTACATGTAACTGGGGAAAAATAAAATACCGAATTAAAATAAAGAATTGTAAATGATCAACAACCATAAGAAAGATTGCTCCAAGTCACTAATAAGAGATATCCAGATAAAAGAACTATGAAATTTCACTTCAAATAAAGAAAATTAGCAAAGATGAAAATAAAGATGAGAATAATCAGTTCCCTCATTTGTAAAGTGAGGATATTAATAGTATCTACTTCACAGAATGGTTATGAGGATTAAAATGAGATATTTGTGAAGCATCTTGTAAATCTAAAGTATAACTTAAATATTATTACAGTTTATTATTATTACTACTACTACTACTACAACTGCTGCTGCTGCTGCTACTACTACTACTGCCACTTCTACTACTACTACTACTACTACTATTACTACTACTACTACTACCACTACTACCACCACCACCACCTTCCAAGTGTCTGCAGGTTGCTATGTGAATGGAGAACTATTAGACTTCTTTTTTGTCACAGAAGTTAGAACTAGAAAAAAAATGGTTCAAAATTGTAGAGGCAGATTTCAGTCTTTATAAAAATTACCTCCTTTCGAAGATGTAGGAAGGGGCAGGTAGGTGGTGTGGTGGATAGAGCACTGGCCCTGAAGTTAGGAGGACCTGAGTTCAAATCCGGCCTTAGACCAAACACTTGACACTTATTAGTTGTGTGATGCTGGGCAAGTCACTTAACCCCAATTGCCTAAAAAAAATGATGATGTGAGAAAATTGAAACATTAATGCATTGTTGGTGGAGTTGTGAAATCATCCAGCCATTTTGGAGTACAATTTGGAACCATGCCCAAAGGGCTATAAAAATGTGCATACCCTTTGACCCAGCTACACTTCTAGGGCTATATCCCAAAGAGATCATACCAATGGGAAAAGGACCCACAAGTACAAAAACATTTATAGCAGCTCTTCTTGTGGTGGCAAAGAATTGGAAATTGAGAGGATGTCCAACAATTGGGCAATGGTTGAACAAGTTGTGGCATATGAATGTAATGGAATACTGTTGTGCTATAAGAAATGATGAGCAAGCAGACTTCAGAAAAACCTGAAAAGACTTGTATGGTCTGATATTAAGTGAAGTAAGCAGAACCAGGAGAAGGTTATACACAGTAACAGTGATGTTGTGTGATGATTAATATTGATAGACTTAGCCCTTCTCAGCAGTGCAAGAATCTAAGACATCTCCAAAGGCCTCATGATGGAAAATGCTATCCACATCCAAAGAAAGAACTATGGAGTTTGAATGCAGATCGAAGCATACTATTTGCTATTTTGTTTTCTTCTGTTGTATTTTGTTTCCTCTTTCTGGTGTTTCCTCCTATTGGTTCCAATTCTTCCTTACAACCTCACTAATGTGAAAATATGTTTAATAGGAATGTATATGTATAACCTATATCAGATTGCGCACTGCCTTGGGAAAGGAGGTGGGGAGGGAGGGGGAAAAATTTAAAACTCAAAAGCTTATGGAAGTGATTGTTGATAAATTAAAATAAATTAATAAAAAATGCCTCCTTTCTAACTAACCCTGCTTCCTAAGATTGGATATCTTCAAATGTAGGCTGGATGACCACTTGTCAGTGTGGTTATATGAGTCATGTATGTCTATTCAGTTATATATTATACCCAATGATTTTGAAAGCTTTTCTGGTTTTATAATTAGGAACTGGGGAATAGATCAGCTAGGGTAAAAACAATGATGATTGACTTATTGAATCACCTGGCCAGGGCCATGAGTGTGTGTGTGTGTGTGTGTGTGTGTGTGTATTACCAGATCAGTGAGTTTGATTCAGGAAATCACTTCTCTGAGAATGATAATTCTGACCAGTTTCAGATAAAAAGCTGGACATCCTAAACCTGTGCAGAATTCCCTTTCAATGCACCTAAAAAGCTTAATTTATTCCACTCACTTTGACATACTTTACCATTATGCCTTTCATACTTAGAGCATAAAGAAATCCTATCAATGACTTGGGAACCGTGAATCAATTAATTCATCAATTAAAAAACATTTCTTCAATTGTTACCTCTTACCTCACACAGTGATAAGTAATTAGGTTACAAAGATAGAAACAAAATGATTCCTGTCTTCAAAAAGATTAAGTTCTTATTGGATGGCTAAAATGCATATTATATATATGCATATATATATGTGCACATACATATACATATACACACATATATGTAAATATATATATACACACATATATACATATATACATATATACATATATATACACATATACATATGTATACATATGTATATATATATGTGTATATATATATATACATGAATGACAGTAACAGCTGGGGGCACAAGGAAAGACCTCTTATGACACTTGGCATTTGAGCTTAGATTTGATGGGAAAAAGGTATTCCAGGAGCTGCAGGTGAGAAGGAAAGGGATTCCAGGCATAAGGGACAGCGTCTACAAAAAAAAGAGAACTGAGTTGTTCCAGTCTTATTATGTCCAGCTGTGATTTAGCTAAATTCAATGGAATATAGGAACTCATCTGGACACACACATATAGATATAGATATCTAGAAATACATTTCTATATCTATCTATCTATTCTGGAATATTGATTAAACCTTGTAGTTCCTAAAGAGAGAGGTAATTATAATTAAGTATCACAAATTATATAGAAGAGGCTGGGGAGTTTACTTTTTTTTTTCTTTCACAGTTGGAATATAGTCTAGCCAGGATAGGCCCTAGAGTTCTTGTAGACAGGAACACAATAATATTTTATTTAAATGAAGAAACTAACTTTGTTGAAACCTCAGTATATCAGCAAGACATCTCAGGCTCAATATCGGAGGCCCACTTATTAATAACAGTGCCAGAGAGACTGTGATCTGACTGAAGTGTTGAGTGAGAACAGTCACAGAGCACTTCAGTAGGTGAAGAGAGGTTAGTAGGATAGCACCTATGGGGCAATCACTGCAGAAGTTAGACTTACTTTATAAGATTTTAAAAGAATAATGATTTAACAGTTGGAAAGTCTTGTCAGGTACAGAACTACTGAAAGTTTAAGGAGTCTTTCCACTGATCATAAGCAAACAAAGACCTAACTTGATTTATTAAAGTTATCAAAGGTTTTCTTAGGAATTCAAGTATCCTGTTGCTCAAAATGGGCCTTGGATCTTCAGCCTGAGATGTCTTAATGATATACTAATTCTCCATCATAATATGCTTTACAGTTTAGAGGAATTTTTCTCTGAAATATGTTTTCCATTGTTGGGGATTTCTCTCTCTTTCTCTCTTCCTCTTCCTCTGTGTATGTGTGTGAATGTGAATTTTTGGTATTGACTATCACTCCACATCTTGGAGTGAGATACAGTTGGTTACAGTCTGTAGGGATCTGCTATCTTGGTTCCATCCAATATCTCCTCCTGTATCCTTTCCCTCTGTTCCTAAACTGAGAAATTAAGACTTTAATTATTTCATATGATTAGAGAAGCTATATTTATTTGCTACTTTCTCCATATTCATTCCTGAAGAGCCCATTATTATTAGCCAAGATATTCACCTCAAATCTCTATCATTAATATAATATCCTACCAAATGATTAATCCATCTGTCAGAGCCATTAGCTATATTATTTATTGTAATTACTTCAAACAATACATTTACTTCTCAACTGTTAACATTTATATTTGCATTTTTGACAATTAAATTAAGAATGCAAATGCATCCTTACTGGGTCATTTTACCTTAAGAAACTGATATAAACTGTGTACACAAATTTCTTGATCATCACCTATTATTGGAAGAGATTGTGTGTTTTCTCCATTCTTTAGAAATTTGATGTTTGAAGGAATAAATGCTAAAAATAAATTTGCCAAAGCTATGGTTGAGTAGGAGGAGATATGGCTGCATAACTTTTGGGAAATAACACAATGTTTCCAAGTACCTCAAGTAAGTGCTTCAGTAAAAGCCCGTCTCTTTAGCTCAACTCTTTATGTGTTTCTATATGACTGCAAATCATGAATACTAAGATGTCAGAAGAATCAAAACTACTAGTAACCCAAAGGGTAGTAAAGAGATGTAGGGTTAGTGTGAGTAGGCATCAAGTTACTTCCAATGATGGCTTATAGATGGTAGTATGATGTACTACCATGGAAGAACGCTTGGTTTAGGGTCAGATGACATGCTTCTGAATCTTGACATTGCTACTTGTTTAATGTCGTGACCTTGAGCAAGTAACACCCTCTGCCTGGGTTGTTTCATAATCCATAGAATAAAGAGTTTAGACTAACTAATATCTAAGGTCTTTTCCAGATATAAATCCTATGACCCTATACATTGGTATATTTATATAGAAAAGGATCATAGAATTTAGACCTGGAAAGGACCTCTAAAGATAATCTAGCCTAATGTCTTCACTCCAAGGGAAGAGATGGGTGGAAAAGGCAGGGGCTTATTAAGAGACTGTCAGGCACTGTGCTAAGCACTTTACAAATATCTCATTTGATCCTCCCAACAACACTGTGATATAGTTGCTATTCTTATAACCATTTTGCAGTTTAGGAAATTGAAGGAGACAGAGGTTTAGAAACTTTTCCAGGTCACACAGCTTTTAAAGGTCTGAGGGTGGATTTGAACTTAGGGTCTCCCTGTTCTTAGGTCCAGTGCTCTAACCATGAACTCATCTAGCTCTCTCTAAGAATGAGGAAACAGGTTCAGTTTCAAAGAAGTGTTGGATGCAAGATCACAAAGCTATTTTTAAAAAGTGACAATTTAAATTCAGCTCCTCTAATTTCAGTTCTTGCTCTTTCCACTATACCACATCACTTCCCAAACAGAAAGAACATTGAATGAGACAACTAATATATAGCCCAAGTGTTACACTAGAGGTCCCAGTACATTAAAATAAAAAAAAGAATTTCAGCACATTGAGTAGATCATTTATGCCACATTTGTACTTGTATGATAAACGTTTAGTCAAAGTTCCACAATATATCTGCATGAATGTAGAGATTTTGTTCTTTAAAAAAGTGAAGCAAGGTAAATGTTTAAAGTGGAACTGTAATTCAGTGCTATGGAAACCTAACTTTACCTAGTACTAGTTTTCAAGTATCTTTTCCAATCATCTATATGTGTGTGCAATCTATCACTGACACTCTTGGTGTAGTTCTCACATCTCTGGCTGCCCCTAGAGACTCCATCTTGCTAGCTCTTTGGAATAGAAAGAATGTTTAAAAAGCAAAAGAAGTCCCAATACAGAGACTGTCAAATGATTTCCCAGTGATTCAACACCAACCTTTGCCCCAGTCTTTCACTTCGATTTGCTATAATAAAACTCTACGTAGAACTCGAAGACCCCCTCAAAGAATCTCCCCTTGCTCCACATTTACTAGGCCAGTTCCCACCTTTGTACATTCCTTGAGGAGTAGAGATGAGTGGCCCACTCAGCAACCCCCTGATGGAGTTAATGCCCACAGCATCCCTGCTTCCATCTCTCTTCCCTACTTTTGAATGTCAGGCAATATCATCCTGAAAAAAATAAATGTCTTTAACAGTAAATATAGACATTAATACTCCTATTTTATGTTCTGGGGAAAAAAAAACTATCAGGACTATAACTTACAAACCCTGCCCCATACTCCTTATTTTTCAACATATTTCTATTAAATCATAACAACTTCTCCCATACTCCTGGGAGTAAACAGAACCCTAGCAGAAAAAAATAGTTACAGAAGGGAGAAAGATATAATGGGAAGTATAGCAATACAGCCATAGAACCCTATGAAGAAACTCTATGGGATATTTTTTTCCTCTTTACTTTCTGAAGATCCTCTAAAATCTTATTTCTCAGTGAGTAATTTTGTCTTTATGGCACAAAAGGTAATTCCCATACCTAATATTTGTTTCTAAGCACATGTGAATATCCTGCTGAGTTATATATGAGATTTTTATGAATACGACACAAAATGAAAATTCCATTCCTAGAATTAAAAAAAAAACAGTAAATTGGCTTTTACACCCAAGCGAGTTGTTTCAAGCAGTGGAGGAAAGTACAGACGTAATACATTAGCTGTTCTATATTCATCGATGTGACGTTTTCCTATTGTTCTACATTTACCAACTTCATATTCAAAGAGCAGAGAATCTGACTTTATTGATTTTTAACAGATCTTAGGTTGGACTCATCAAAAGTTGTCTTCTCCTGGGGAAAGGCATTAACTGCTTCTTTAGAGATACTGAAAACTGCTGAGCTTTTCAGTTTGGGGTCTTTTCATGTATATTATACTCCTGGATGTACTCCATTACCTATTTTATGTAGTGAGAAAGGGGCAGCTGACATTTGAGCCCCAATCATTCATATTTCTATCAGTCTTTGGGCATGCTGTTATGAAGCTTCCCTGATGGATGAATAGAACCTTTTCCATGATGTGAAGAACTGCTCTGAATGACCTTAGCTAGCCAATATCAGGAATGTCACTCATGCCAGGGTTGAAGATAATTACATGGTTGTGAATGAACACCACTTTAGAACTAAAAATTGAGCAGCTTAGAAAACACATGGAGGAAATGTCTTGGGCAATGTGGCAAAAAGAAGTTAGGAAACAGAAAATGCATGAAATTGAGAATGTTAAATGTGTGTTTACCAATACTTTGCTCATATTAAATGTTGCAGTAGAATGTCTCATTAATGAAAGGTATTAGTGATAATTACATACTGTCACATTCCATGTTTATTCCTCTAATAAGTTAATATAATTTAACAAACAACTTTCTAATAAAGTCTCCTAATTTATAAATGAGTTTTAATCTGCACCAACAATGGGAATTTTCCAATGCAAAAAATCATGTTTTCTTGAGATATTAAAAAGAAAATTTACTATTGATTAATTTGAATGGGAGGTTTCCTATCAATATGACTATTCCTTAGAAATCTTTAAAGTCCCCATTCTAAGAAAAAAAAAACATTTCCACTGCAAGTACACTCTGAAGTTCTATTGTGGCATGGATTTGACCTTGAGTTTTTGAAAATTATGATACTGGATTACATCCTTGGGCAGATCTTACCAGGGTATAAGCTATACTAATATACTTAAAACTGTAGTAATGTACTGAGTGTGTTCAGATTAGTTCAAAGACATCAGCTTCCAGATGAGGAGTTGTTTTCTACTACAGTGACTTGTGGATTCTGTTTATCATGATGTGAAGGGACAACAAAGTGCATTAACATAGAGAATATACATACATACATACATACATACATACATACATACATACATATATACACACACAGATATAGACAGATAGGTAGATACATAGATTAGAAAGATAGATGCAATATATATATACATATATGTAAGGATGAAATCATGAATTTGTGAAATATTAAAATTCTATGAAACAGTTCTCATAAATAAAGGTCAGAAAATAGAGGTGGAATGCATGATAACTTCTCCACTCCAATTCTGACATTCCTTGTCCTCAATATTGTCTTGTTTATATCTTTGAAGTGTTGATCCTTTAGGCTTCTTATTATTTAGGGGACATTAATGCATTCTAAATATTTGTAGTTCAATCGCATATCAAGTTTTAAGTATCTGTACTGGTTACAAACCTAGTGCAGGGATTTTAATTTTGAAAATGATTAATTTACAAGAGCAGGTGTGGCTTTGGTAGGAGGCAAGACAAGGAGTTAGATCTTTTAGACTATATATACAGCATATTCTCTTGGAATCTGTAAGAGATAATGGATCTGAAATTATTTTGAAAATAAGAAATGCTGGGCAAGTCTAGTAATAAGAAATCTTTTAACTCTATACATGTTTTATAGCATAGTCTTTGTGCAAACTACATAGACTGCTCACAAAAGTGTATCTATCATTTAAAGTTAGTAAGTTCCCAATTCCAACTGTCTCTAAATTCTGGATAGCTCCAGCTCAAGTCTGCTTCATGTTTCTTTCCATGTTAATTGAGTTCTCTTTCTAGCCAGGTGAGTGGCATTTAATTCATTGCTACATCTTCTCATAGATGTCTATCATCTTAATTATAGCTTCCCAAGATGTCCAATTAACTCCAAAGACTCTGAATTTGTCATTATACCTTCTAACTTATGTCTATTGATCTTGTCACCTTAATTATAGCTTCCCAAGATGTCCAACTTACTCCAATACCTGGGGAAAGGATGGGCTTTATCAAGAACCCGACCCTTTCTGATATGTCCCCTTTAAGTTCTGAGAACTAGCATAGCTGCTGTTCCATTCATCCTATGAAGAGTAGGCTGTTTCCTTGTTTGTTTGTTTGTTTGTTTGTTTGTTTTTATCAATAATTACTCTCCATGGTGATGGGTCTTCATCATCTTCCTGTTCTGTATTTGTGATCTGGAGACAGGCTTCTTCCATTCTGACTTACTTCTTTCTTATGACATACTCCACTCAGGTCTCATTTCTTAATTATCCTACTTGACTCAAACTAAAATTCTGCTTATTTCTACTCAATTGACCTGATGGTATGCCCTCTCTTCCACTCAAAGCCTCAGTTACTCAGATCAGCTACTTATCACCCCCATTTCTGTTACTAGAAGCACCCTGTATCTCTTGGTCAGCCCAGCCTTGACCTTCCACTGTACTCTTGCCTGCATCAGTTCAATTCAATATAGTTCAATTCACCAAACATCTATCAAGGATGGTGATTATGTATGGATTACATAGAATTCTAGAAAAATATACTGAAAAGCCATCCTCCTCTCCACTGCTTCTCTTAGACATGCATATAACCTTTTCTGGTTTCATATATTTGAATGAAAGAAATAGATGATTTTTAAGTTGTTCTGGTTGCTATTATTAATGTTATTATTACTGTTGTCATATTTATGTAATACCTTCTTTGGCTTTACTTAGTACAGTATAATTTTAATGTGAAGAATTAATGGCTGAATTGACAGCTGTTAAAATATTCTAAAACTGAGTAACCAATCTGTTATATTAAGGTAGTATTTCATGCGGGAGAGGGAACATTATTCTGTTATATTACAGTAATGGAAATTCTTTGGGGATGTAAAGTGATATTTTGCTCTCATATGCCACCCTTAATGTTTGCTATCATTGAGCACTTTACAGAGAAAAGTGAATAGACAGCAGGCTTAGGGGAAGGTGAAATTTGGCCACTTTGAGAGCAGGGTAGCTAAGAATGAACAATTAATTCTTTGCAATTTCAAAAATCATTTTTTTGTGGCCCAATGAGGTGTGGAAATACACATGGGACAGTAGAAGAAGTGGCAAAAGTGACTCAAGGATGGAAGCTCAGCTAAATATAAACAAGATATTCTTTGTGACTAAAGAAGTCATAGTCTCATATAGTACTGAAAACTTATTTAGTATTAGGAATTAGTGATTATATATATATATGTATATATATATGTATATATATAGTGGGGGGATGGAGTGTAGGCTCAAAAATTGGGGCCAAATGGGACATGAGGAGAGGACATGGCCCAAAATAGGTGCCATTTATAGAGCACTACAGTATTATTAGGCGGGTAAGTCAACACAAACTGAAAAGTAGCAGTGAAGGAGTAAAGTTGTGACTATCCCTGATAATACTGGCAAGCCTACTAAGAGACACTTAAAGGATTTTCAATGAGGTCAGGAAATTGCAATAGAGTTTAACTGGTATATTTCATAGAACTATAAAATGTTAGTGCTATATTCCATAGAATTATTGAATACTATCAGAGCTGGAACTGACAGTAGTACAACACTGATTTTAAACATGAAAAATCTGAGATCAAGGCAACAGCAGTGATTTATAAAATGTCCCATAGCAGATAGTGAAAGTGCTAAAGCTTGAACATAGGTCCTGTGATGTTTATCTAGCCCAGTGCTTCTCCAGTCATGTCATCTTTAGTCCCTAGCCAGAAGGATCCTTGATCTAATTGAATGTATATAGATCAAACATTCAAACCGTAAAAATAATGGTCTCGATCTAAGTCGAATATCACCCTCATCCCCACCAAGCATCTGTAAATTATTTACTATGTTCCAGGCAGTTTGATAAGTGCCAGGAATACACACACCAGGAAAAAGACAGTCCCTACCCTCAAGAGGCTCATATTCTAATGAGATAAGGGGAAAAGTGGAGGTGGTAGGGAAAAGGAAGAATGAAGGTACTTAGCACAGAGGCAGGGGTTATAGTTTTGAAAACTAGAAGTAATCATGGATAGAGCCAGGTGAGGAATGAAAATAGGTTGACCTGGGCCCACCACCAAATGGAGACTCTAGGAAGGACTCACCAATAGGTAAGGTGGGGCAAAAGGAAGGGCTCATTGTGGAAGGATTTATCATAGTGAATAGGCTGAGGCAGTTCGGTCCAGCATGAAGGAGCCCAAGATGCTGAGACAGATTCCCAGATTCACCAGCCATAGAAGGGGCCTGATTTTAAAGCATGGAGGAAGTGAGAAACACAGCCAGGAGAGGAAGTTATTGAGAAGGCAGGTGACATGGTCAGACTTACACTTTTAGGACATCTGTTTCACAGCTGAGAGAAAGAAGAACCAGATTGGGGAGAGATGAGAGGCAAGAAGACCAAGCAGAAGCTTACTGCAATAATCCACATATGAAGTGAAAAGAATTGAATCTGTAGAAGAGAAGTTGTAAAGGTAGAAAGAACAAGACTTGCCAATTGTTTCAATATTCAACAGTGTTACTTTGAAAGACTACATCATAGACAGTCTCTGATTTCCATTTAGTGCACAAAGACCTCGTGCTCTGTCAGTCTCAGCTAATTACACATTGCATAGTTGTTTGCAGGACTTGGACATTATGGACAGTTGAAGTGGGGTTTTAATAGAACTCTGTTATCTGATAAACAGATTTCAGTTTAATCTTTTTAGGAACTCAGAGGAAACTATCTCAAGTTGATTAAGTAATCTTTGCTGAAGTGAAATCTCCATTTATATTACTAAGGCCTTTAACCCCTAAGAATAATATCTGATTATAATTGTATGAATGAAGCAATATTTCAGAGACTTCTGGATAACTCATGTGGAACAAAAAACATTTTTTTTAAGTCAGTTCTGCCAATGATCATGGTCCTTACTAATTTTCCTTGGTTCTATTGCCAGGGATGTTTTTTATGGAAATAGTTTCTGGTTTACAGGTTCATTTGATTTGTAACACTCTTTTTTAAAAAATAATTACTCCACCATTGGTCTGTCTTAAACTAATTTTAAAAAAAGTCTCCTGCAACTGCTATTCATTCTGCCAAATTCCATTAGCACTTTATACATTTACCAAAAAATCACAATCTTTCTTTTCTCACTTATTTCTCACTTTTCAAAGTGTTTGCTTCTATATATTCATACATTCCAATTTTGTATATTGATGATATTACGTACTATTACTACCTACAATTGAAGCTTATTCCCCTACTATAATGAAAATTGCATAAGGATAGGGCCTCTGTCTAGTTTCTCTGTATACTCCAATGTCTAACATGGCATTCCACATATACTAGGGACTTGACGAATCATTAATTCATAGGATCCACACGTTTCAGAGTTGTTATGGGCTCAGACATGATATAATCCAACCAGGATCTAAAAAGTAACCCTCTCAAAAATCTCCCTTGCACTTATGGGAGCCAAGATGGTGGAGTAAAAAGGTAGTCGCTCTCACCCTCCCCTACCAATCTCTGAAAACCCAGAAAATATCACCCCAGAAAAAACCCTGGAACAGCTGAACCAGAAGAAAGACGGGGTGCAGCAGTGCAGTAGCCCACGGAGCTAGAGGGATTAATGGGAAAGGCCCCTCTTACCCTGGGGGAAGGGGAGCAGTATGAAACAGGAGTTGCCCAGCCAGTTAGTGGAAAGACTCACTTTAGCACACCAAGAGGAGATTCTGATGCCTTGGCATCTACAGTAAACGTGACTCCCAGTGCCTCAGCAGAAATAAGGGAAGCAGCACTACAAAGGGCCTCAGGCAGATAAGCACCATGCAGCATTTGTCTGAAAGGAGCTGAAGAAAGCATCTTAGAGGTGCCAAAAAGTTCCACCCTTGTTGATTCCAGCCCAATGCCAGGTAAGCTGTCAGAACCCTACAGCCTCCAACTGACAACCAGGAGGAGATCCTGAAGCCCAGGTGGTCGAGCAGGCAAACGCCAACAATTGTACCTCCAAGTGCCTCAGTGAGGGTGGGGTAACTGGTGGAAACCAGCTCAGAAAACCACCAGGTGCCTTGGCATTCTGCAGCAAAGAAGTCTCCCAGTGCCTCACCAGAAATAAGGGAGTCAGCACTACAAGGGGCCCCAGGCAGATAAACAACTGGCAGCACTTATCTAAAAGGAGCTGAACAAAGCTAAAAAAAAGGAAAAGCAGGCAACCTAGATTTGCCTGAAAGTCCCAGCCTTGCTGATTCCAGCCCAATACCAGGTAAGTTGCCAGAACCCTACAGCCTCCAATTGCCAACATAAGAGGCCCCAGCACACAAAGTCAGTGACCAAGACCTAGGATCCCAATACAAGAAGCTTGGGTCAGTGCCCTCTGCTCTCCAGGAGGAGAGCATAATCTCTTTAAAGGTCAGGGAATAAAGAAACACCATAAGTAAAAAGAAATGTACAATAGATTCATATTACAAGAAGAGTGAAGATCAAGACAGAAATTCTGAAGAGGACAACATTGTCATCAAACCCACATCTGCAACATCAAAAGGGAATATGAACTGGTCTGAAGCCCAAAAAGCCTTCTTAGAAGAACTCAAGAAGGATTTTAAAAGTCAAATGAGAGAGATAGAGGAGTCCTTTAAAAGTACAAATTGGCCAATTGGAAAAAAAGGACACTGAAGAAAACAAGTTCCTAAAACACACAATTGGCCAATTGGAAAAAAAACGTACAATGAAGAAAATAAATCCCTTAAAAATACAATTGACCAATTGGAGAAGAAAGTACAAAATCTAACAGAAAAAAACAGAATATGTTAAAAATTATAATTGAACAAATGGAAACTAATGTCTCTATGACAGAGCAAGAATAAGTCAAACAGAAACAAAAAAATTAAAAAAAAATAGATGAACACATAAAATACCTCATGGGTAAAACAGCTGACCTGGAAAATCGATCCAGGAGAGACAATTTAAAAACTATAGGCCTACCTGAAAGTCATGATGAAAAAAAAAGCCTGGACAATATTCTTCAGGAAATCATAAAGGAAAACTGCCCTGAAATCCTAGAACCTGAAGGTAAAATAACTATAGAAATAATCCACTGCTCCCCACCTAAAAGAGATCCCAAATTGAAAATACCAAGGAATATAATAGCTAAATTGCAAAATTACCAGATTAAAGAGAAATTACTGTAAGGTGCCAGAAAGAAACAATTTAAATATCATGGAACCACAGTCAGGATTACACAGGACCTTGCAGCATTGACATTAAAAGACAGTAGGACATGGAACATGATATTCCGTAAGGCAAAGGAGCTTGGAATGCAGCCAAGGATTAACTACCCAGTGAAAATGAGCATGATTTTTCAGGGAAGGAGATGGATTTTCAACAATATAGGGGACTTCCAAACATTCCTGATAAAAAGACCAGAGCTCAACAAAAAATTTGATCTTCAAGTGCAAGATTCAAGAAAGACATAAAAAGGTAAATGGGACAGAAAGATACAATATGTTGTTAATAAGGGCAAAATGTTTACATCCCTACAAGGGAAGATGACACTTTCAAATCTTGAGAATTATAGTGTTATCATACCATGTTAAAGGAGTATACATGAAGGGGGTGGATATAAGTTGACTTTGATGTAATGATTAAAAAAAATTTAATCAAGTGGGTTAAATGGATCCAAGTAAGTGGATTAGTCTGAGCTAAGAACATGTACTGAGAAAGGAGGAGGCAGACAAGGGTAAATTACATTACAGGAAAAGACACAAAAACCTATTAGAGCAGAGGTAAAGAAGGGAGGGGGATGAGCATGGTTTGAACCTTATTCTTATCAGATTTGGCTCAAGAAGGGAATAACATAATCAGTTAGGTATAGAAATCCAACTTGCACTATAGGTAGTAGGAGGGGAAAGGGGAAAGAAAAGGGAGAGGAGATACGAGGGAGGGAAAAACAGTAAGGGTAAAAGGGGAAGAAAAGGGAAAGGGATAATAGAAAGGAGGTGGGACCAGAGGTGCTGGTCAAATGCAAAACACTAGTGAGGTGGGGGGAAGGAGAAAGGAAAAAGAAAAGCATAAACGGTGGGGGGGAATGGATGGAGAAAAAGACACAGATAGTAATCATAACTGTAAATGTGAATGGGATGAACTCTCTCATAAAACAGAAGCGTATAGCAGATTGGATTAAAAACCATAATCCTACAATATGTTCTTTACAGGAAACACATTTGAAAAAGAGTGACACATACACGGTAAAGGTAAAAGGCTGGAGCAAAATATATTATACTTCCGCTGAAGTAAAAAAAGCAGGGGTAGCAATCCTGATCTCAGACAAAGCAAAAGCAAAAATAGATCTTATCAAAAGAGATAAGGAAGGAAACTACATCATGCTAAAAGACACCATAGACAACAAAGTAATATCATTACTAAACATATATGCACCAAATGGTATAGCATCTAAATTCTTAGAGGAGAAGTTCAGGGAGTTACTGGAAGAAATAGACAGCAAAACTGTAACAGTGGGGTACCTCAACCTCCCCCTCTCTGAACTAGATAAATCTAACCACAAAATAAAGAAGAAAGAAGTTAAGGAGGTGAATAAAACATTAGAAAAGTTAGGTATGATAGACCTCTGGAGACAACTGAATGGGTATAGAAAGGAATATACATTTTTCTCTGCAGTACATGGCACATACACAAAAATTGACCATGTACTTGGGCATAAAAACCTCATAATCCAATGCAGAAAGGCAGAAATATTAAATGCATCCTTTTCAGATCATGATGCAATAAAAATTATATGTAAAAAAGGGCCATGGAAAGATAGACTAAAAAATAATTGAAAACTAATAATCTAATCCTAAAAAATGATTGGGTCAAAGAACAAATCATAGAAACAATCAATGATTTCATTCAAGAGAATGTCAATAATGAGACAACATACCAAAAACTTATGGGATACAGCAAAAGCAGTTCTTAGGGGAAGTTTTATATCTCTAAATGCTTACATAAATAAAATAGAAAAAGAGGAGATCAATGAATTGGGCATACAAATAAAACAACTAGAAAAAGAACAAATTAAAAATCTTCAATTAAACGCCAAATTAGAAATATTGAAAACCAAAGGAAAAATTAATAAAATTGAAATTAAGAAACCTATTGAACTAATAAATAAAACTAAGAGCCGGTTTTTTAAAAAAAAAACAATAAAATAGATAAACCTTTGGTAAATCTAATTAAAAAAAAAAGAAAGAGGAAAACCAAATTACTAGTATCAAGAATGAAAAGGGTGAAGCTACCACCAAGGAAGAGGAAATTAAAACAACAATAAGGAATTATTTTGCCCAACTATATGCCAACAAATTTGACAATCTTAGTGAAATGGATACACATTTACAAAAATATAAATTGCCCAGATTAACAGAAGAGGAAGTAAAATACTTAAATAACCCCATCTCAGAAAAATAAATTGCACAATCATTGATGAACTCCCTAGGAAAAAATCTCCAGGGCCAGATGGATTTACATGTGAATTCTATCAAACATATAAAGAACAATTAATTCCAATACTATATAAACTATTTGGTAAATTAGGTAAAGAAGGAATCTTACCAAATTCTTTTTATGATACAAATATGGTGCTGATACCTAAACCAGGAAGAGTCAAAACAGAGAAAGAAAATTATAGACCAATTTCTCTAATGAATATAGATGCAAAAATTTTAAACAAAATATTAGCAAATAGATTACAGCAACTTATCACACAAATAATACACTATGACCAGGTAGGATTTATACCAGGAATGCAGCATGGGTTCAATATAAGGAAAACTATCAGCATAATCCATCATATCTACACCAAAACTAACAGAAACCACATAATCATCTCAATAGATGCAGAAAAAGCTTTTGACAAAATACAACACCCATTCCTATTAAAAACACTAGAGAACATGGGTATAAATGGAGTCTTTCTTAAAATAATAAATAGCATCTATTAAAAACCTTCAGTAAGCATAATATGTAATTGGGACATGCTAGAAGCATTTCCAATAAGATCAGGGGTGAAACAAGGATGTCCATTATCACCACTGTTATTCAACATCGTACTGGAAATGTTAGCTTTAGCAATAAGAGAAGAAAAAGACATTGGAGGAATTAGAATAGGCAAAGAAGAAACAAAGCTATCACTCTGCAGATGACATGATGTTATACTTAGAGAATCCCAGAGAATCAAGTAAAAAACTACTTGAAATGATAAATAACTTTAGCAAAGTTGTAGGCTATAAAATTAAACCACATAAATCATTGGCATTTCTGTACATTACCAACAAAGCCAAACAGCAAGAGATAGAAACAGAAATTCCATTTAAACTTACTGTAGACATTACAAAATATTTAGAAGTCTACCTCCCGAAACAAACCCAGGAACTCTATGGACACAATTACAAAACACTTTTCACGCAAATAAAATCACATCTAAATAATTGGAAAAACATCAGCTGCTCATGGGTAGGCTGAGCTAATATAACAAAAATGACAATTCTACCTAAGCTAATTTACTTATTCAGTGCCATACCAATCAAACTACCAAAAAATTTTTTTATAGAGTTAGAAAAAATGATAACAAGATTCATTTGGAAGAACAAAAGGTCTAGAATATCAAGAGAACTAATGAAAAGAAATGGAGGGGAAGGCGGCCTAGCCATTCCAGATCTTAAATTGTATTATAAAGTAGCAATCATCAAAACTGCTTGGTACGGGCTCAGAAATAGAGTGGTGGATCAGTGGAATAGGTTAAGTATGCAAGACACAGTAGTCAATGACTATAGTAATGTATTATTTGATAAACCCAAAGATCCCAGCTTCTGGGATAAGAACCCACTCTTTGAAAAAAAAAACTGCTGGGAAAATTGGAAAAGAGTATGGTAGGAACTAGGCATAGACCAAAATCTCATACCATATACCAAAATAAAGTCAAAATGGGTACATGATTTAGATATAAAGGCTGATACTATAAGCAAACTGAGAGAGCAAGGAATAGTTTACCTGTCAGATCTATGGAGACCAGAAGAATTCATGACCAAACAGGAGATAGAGAACATTTTGAAAAGCAAAATAGATAATTTTGATTACATTAAATTAAAAAGTTTTTGCACAAACAAAGCCAATGCAATTAAGATTAGAAGGAAGGTAGAAAATTGGGAAAGAATTTTGACAACCAGTCTCTCTGATAAGGGCCTCATTTCTAAAATATATAGAGAATTAAGTCAAATTTATAAGAATACAAGCCATTCCCCAATTGATAAGTGGTCAAAGGATATGAACAGACAGTTCTCAGATCAAGGAATTAAAGCCATCTATAGTCATATGAAAAAATGCTTTAAATCACTTTTGATTAGAGAAATGCAAATAAAAACAACTCTGAGGTACCACATCACACCTATCAGAATGGCCAATGTGACAAAACAGGAAAATGATAAATGTTGGAGAAGATGTGGGAAAATTGGAACACTAATGCATTGTTGGTGGAGTTGTGAACTGATCCAACCATTTTGGAGAGCAATTTGGAACTAAGCCCAAAGGGCTATAAAAATGTGCATACCCTTTGACCCAGCAATAGCACTTCTAGGGCTATATCCCAAAGAGATCACACAAATTGGAAAAGGACCTACATGTACAAAAATATTCATAGCAGCTCTTTTTGTGGTGGCAAAGACTTGGAAATTGAGAGGATGCCCATCAATTGGGGAATGCCTGAGCAAGTTGTGGTATATGAATGTGGTGGAATACTATTGTGCTATAAGAAATGATGAACAGGCTGACTTCAGAAAAACCTGGAAAGACTTGTATGGTCTGATGCTGAGGGAAGTGAGAAGAGCCAAGAGAACATTGTACACAATAACAACCACATTGTGTGATGACTAATATTGATAAACTTAACCCATCCTGGCAATACAAGGATCTAAGACATCTCCAGAGGCCTTGTGATGGAAAATGCTATCCGCACCCAAAAAAAGAACTATGGAAGCCAAATTTTTAATTTTTTTCTCTTCTGTTGAGTTTTGTTTTCTCTTTCTGGTGGTTCCTCCTATTGGTTTTAATTTCTACTTACAACATCACTAATGTGAAAATATGTTAAATATGAATGTAAATATATAGCCTATATCAGATTGTGAGCCATCTTGGGGAAGGTGGTGGGGAGGAAGGGGGAGAAAAATTTTAAACTCAAAAGCACATGGAAGTGATCATTGATAAATCACAATAAATTAATAAAAAAAATCTCCCTTAAAATTCATCTTACTGCCTCTACTTGAAGAACCTCAAAGAACAAAGAAAAAAGTTTGAATCAGACCATTTGTCTCTGAATACATACCATTGTTAGGAAATATTCCTTAAACACCTAAATTTGCATCTTTGCCATGTCCAGTCATTGTTCGTAGTTGTGTCTTCTTCAGTAAAGCAGAATAAACTTAACCTTTAATATCACAAGCCTTTAAATACTTGATCATAGCTGCCTTGATCTACCCTGAGCATTCTCTTCATCTTGCTGAATATGCTCAAGTTCATCTATGATGTCTTCCCCTAAGTCTTTCTGCTGGATTATACATCCCTACTTCTTTCAACTGATTCTCATTTAATGATCTTCATCCCCCTTATTATCCTAATTGCTCTCCCCTGGATGAGCTTTAATTTCTTATTATCCTTCCTAAAATGTGTTTCCCAGAACTGAATATAATATAAAAGGTGCAGTCTATTCCAAATAGAAGACAATGCAGTGGGCACTTCTAAACATTATTACTTAATGCAATCTAAATCAGACTAGTTTTTTTTTTCATTAGTTATGTTATTGGCTCTTACATAATCACTATTAACTTATGCTGACATTGTAATTCACTAGATTTATTACATGACTTATGGTATGATGCCTCTAGCAGCATATCTATCAAGCTTATTTTTTGTTTCTTTTTACTCAAGAAGAGGACCACACATTAACTGTATTAATTTGTAAAATTAAGTTTCAGGACAATAATGCTTGTAGTCATAGGAAAAAGTACAATGTTTTATTTGTTCTTTTTTTTTCTTTCAGCATTGCTTCATACGATAAGAATTAAGACTGAATTACTGCCCAAACTGAAGGAAAAAATGGCAAAGACAGAGCATCTGATATCAGAGAACTTGGGTTCAGAACATAGCTTTGTCACTTACTACTTCTATGATACTGGGAACACCAATTAGTCACCCTGTTCTCAGTTTATTTATCTCTAAAAAGATCAGATTTCATTAGATAACCTATTGAACTCCATTTTTCATTTAGTTCAATGGGTTTTACAATCCTATGTATATTATTCACTGCCCAACAACCAATCGGTACTTTCATTCTATGTTTTAGCAGTTACTATGTTGGGGCCAGTTATCTGTATGCAGACTTTAATTTATTCATCCTGTTGACCATTAAAGATCAGAGTCTCTTTTCAAAAGATCTTGGGAAGTGGGAGGTACTCATTTAGCTGATTTGATCCTTATAATGCTCTTTCTACAGGAATTGGCCTGAGCTAAATGCCACTGGTCTACACACATCACAAAAATTATTCCCATTTCATAGGTCATAGGATCATCATTTGAGAGATCGGAGGACCTTTAAAGATCATCTACTCTGTTTCACTTATTTTATAGATATGGAAACTGAGGCGCATAAATGAGAAGCAATTAGTCAGTTAATAAGCATTAATTTTCTTTTATGCTCTAGGCACTGTGCTTAGCACTGTGTCCAAGGTCACACAATTAGTAAATGGGTGACAGAACTGAAATCAGGTCCAGATCCTATATCCTTGTCCTGCTGCCTCCCCCAGCATTTGCCATCCCAGCAGCATGTCAAGTCCTTTTGTCTCTGCTCCCCTACCACTGAGCAACTGAGCCCTGCCCTGCCATTTGGCTCCATTGTGTCATGAGCCTGAATTCTCCATGGGACAAATGTGCTCATGCACACACTCACACACACACACACACACACACACACACACACACTGAAGTTGTCTTCATAAGCTGATTTATGGTGAGTAGTTCTTGTTTCCTACACAGCAATACATTTATAGTGCTTTCAGTGGGTCCCAGAATGACTTATTAGAGGCTCCAATGCTAAAACAAACAAGCAAATACCCAAGCCTGGATTTACAGGAGTTAATGCATATTCAGATTCCAAAAATACAGGCATCACTTATAAGTTTCAACCTGTCCTGTTAGCAAGAGATTGTATGCAAAACTTAATTGGATATGCTCCAGCAAAGAAAATAGCATACTCATTAAAACATCAATACTCTAAGTTCCAGGATATTTGGCATCTCTTATCAATTACAGTATAAGCAGAAGAAAGGCAGACCCTAACTATATTTCACGCCGATGATACTATCTCAGGTGTTATTTATTCTGTGGATGCAATCTGTAAAGATAAGGAATCTCTAGATATTGATCTGCTGGGTTTGAATCAATACTATAAAGTTATTTATATTTGTAAAACAGATGGAATAGTTATATTCTGTTCCTTCTACTCTTAAATCAATAACAAAGACAACCCATTACCACCTTTCACTTTAAGAGTTAAAAAGAAAATTCACATCTTACAACATGGTAAAAAGAGAGGAACTGTGATATAATGGAAAGAGCTCAAGACTTGGAATTGGAGAAGCATAGGTTCAAGTCTCAGTCTGACCCTGACTAGCTTTTAAGGCACTGCAGAAGTCACTGAACTCCTTGTACCTTCAATTAATTCATCTGTAAAATGGTCATGATGTTTATAGAAATTACCTCACAGAGCTCTTCAATTTACATCAAGACATATTCACTCAGTATCTTTTATGTGAAAGGTACTACACTAAGTGCTTATGATATGTAGGCTAAATACTGTGGCAAAAGACAGGGCCTGTCTTCAAGGAGGTTATATCCTAAGGGGAGAGACAATAAGCAAACAAATATGTACAAAAAGCTATAAGTAAAACAAATAGGGAAAAAAATAGACAAAAAGCTTTAGAATTAAGAGAGGATTTTAGTTAAAAGAAACCAGGCAAGGCAGTAGGTGGAGATGAGGAGGGCAAGTACTCCAAGCAAAGGGGATAGTCAGAGAAAATGTCCATAGCTAAGAGATAGAGTGTCTTATTCGTGAACATTCCCAGGGATCTGGGAAAGTCACCTGTAGGAGGTGGTACCTGAGTTGTGTTATTAATTGAACCAGAGACTCAAAGAAGTGAAGGTGAGGAGAACTTGTGTTCATAGACTTGTGTTCCTACAAGTGCATGCAAATGGATAGTTGTTTATGGGGGAAAAACTAGACTGGAAAAGAGAATTATGGAGTGGAACAATAAGAAATAAGACTAGAAGAGTAAGTGGGAGATAGATGATGGAGGTCTATAAATGCTAGGCTGAGGATTTTGTGAGGAAAATGCTTTCTAAATTCCAGAACACTACAATGTTCCTACATCTGAATATTCTGAATTCTCTTTCAAACACACATTCCTGGCATATCTGGGGTAGGGCAGAATAGCATCCCAGGAAGGTATATGGCAGACTATAAAATATTATTCTCAGTGCTGGCCACCACAACTCCAGGTCAGGGCTTTTAAAATAAAATACTTCATTTTATTTTTTTTTTCAATTGCCACGTAGAGTGAACAGATTGAAATAACAGCTGTGAGAGGGTTGCCAGAGCAGATTGACACAACTCAATTCTCTGATTGAAAGCAAGAAATGCTAATAAAGCATGAAGCCTAGGAGTGGTGAAATAGAACATAGCTTGTCTGTGGTCTAGTAGGGAAGTGTAGGAACATCATATTTTTAAAGAAGAAATATGTGATTAGGGAAAAATACTCCATGAATTTCATGACTATATAAATGACGTCCCCATAATACTAGGGAATAAAATGTTGGCTGTGGTCTTCATCCAGCTACTGTAAGCCAGAGGGAAAAGACATATCAAAGCCCACCAATTTATTATGTTTTCCAAAGTGGAAATTCAACAAAAATAAGCTGTGACTGTTTTCAAATCTGCTTTAGAGATAAGCTATTTGCATATAAGCTATATATGTATATATATATATATATATACACATATATATATGTATATGTATAAATATATTTGTAGTTTTTGTTCCTTGCTAGTAAATATGAGAGATTAAGAGAAAAAATAATTCAATTCAACAAGCATTTACACATTTACCATGGATCTCCTATGTGCTAGTAGTGTACAAAGACAAAAATGTTCTTAAGAAGCATGCACTATGTTTTTAAACAAGAATAATGCAAAATGGGGGCAGCTAGGTGGTGCAGTGGATAGAGCACTGGCTCTGAAGTCAGGAGGACCTGAGTTCATAATCCGGCCTCAGACCAAACACACACTTGACACTTACTAGCTGTGTGACCCTGGGCAAGTCACTTAACCCCAATTGCCTAAAAAAAAAAGAATAACACAAAATGGATTCATTTTTAAGTTGATGAAATGTAAATCTTTCAATTATCTACTTAAGTATTCTGGGAATCCTGCCTCTAATATTTATAAAAGTTTAGGGGTGCTATTTTAGGAATAACACAAAAAATACTTTTAAAAATAAAACAAATATCATCACCCATCTCAAAAAATCTATAAATTTGTAATATATATGTACATACATGTGTTATATATATATATATGTGTGTGTGTGTATGTATATATGTGTGTATATACATGAATGTATATGAATCAGAATACTGGTTTTAGTGTCAGTTCTGAAAATTAGTTAACTGAGACCTTGGAAAAGTCATTCACCATAATTTGGATTAAATTTCATCATTTCTAAAATGAAGTACGAGGGGAGAGGACAGTAAGGTGACACAGTGGATAGAATGCCAGACCTGGAGGCAGGAAGACCTGACTTCAGATCTGGCCTCAGACACTTACTGTTAGACCTTGGACAAGTCACTTAACCCTCTTTGCCTTAGTTTCCTCATCTATAAAATGAGCTGAAGAAGGAAATGGCAAAGCACTCCAGTATCGTTGCCAAGAAAACCCCAAATGATGTCACAAAGAGTCAGACATGACTGAAATGACTAAACCACAACAACATAAAAAAATGATGTGGTTGTACCAAAGAATCTCCAGATTTCCTTCTAGACCAGACCTTATATTTTAAATTGTAATTAATAGGTTAAATTCTGGCAACACAATTTTCTATCAGCTCTTTTCAAAGTTTCTGAGACCGAGTTTCAGACTGGGTTTGCCTCTATTGGCCACCACAAGTCATGGAAATTGTTGACCTCAGTACTGTTTCCAGGGTAAACTCTCATACTGTACTTGGCTGTCTACAGTTAATTAATTTTCTACTACATGCTAGGCACTTGTTGACATTATAATGAAAGGCAGAAGACAGTGATTGCTATGTCAGAGAGAATGTGCATAGTCTAATGGGGAGATAATATGCAAACTACATATAAAAAGAAGATATACATAGGATAAAGTGGAGGTAATCAAGGATGAGAAGGTACTTGAATAAAAGGACATTGAGATGGGCTTGCTTTTAAGGCAAGATTTTAATAAATCATGTCATTGGCATAGAGCAACCGTTTTTAATCTAAGGTCCAAGGACCTTCAAGATGGATTCCAGGGGGTCTGTGAACTTAGATGGAGAATTTTTTTCTTTGTTTTCTAAGCTAACCTCTACTTGTAATGTAATTTTTTCCCTCAATTGTGATTTAAATCAATCTATCTATCTATCTATCTATCTATCTATCTATCTATCTATCTATCTATC
>NW_020954642.1:7642867-7708481 GCF_900497805.2 Vombatus ursinus
ATCTATCTATCTATCTATCTATCTATCTATCTATCTATCTATCTATCAATCTGTATGTCTGTCTGTCTCTCTATCTAATCTTTCTTCCGAAATTGGTATTTATATATATACATATAAAATATATATATATATATATATATTTCTGTATCTGCATTTGTATGTCTTCTCTATTTAGAGAAATGTTCCATGGGTTTCAACAGAATACTGAAGATGTCTGTGACTCAAGGCTTTTGAATAAACCAGAGCATAGAGGGTCTCTTTCTTCATTTAACTCAGTAGCTTTTGATCTGTGTTTCAAGGAATGGCAATTTTTATTAATTTGTCTAGTACTTATTGCTTACAGGATAAGAAAATGTGTTAAATAATAATTTTTGAGGTGGTGTGACCAAGTCTTTTACCCAGGGTACTCTTATTCAGAAGAGTCTGGCAGTATTTACACTCCAGCAGCAGCTGAGTATAGCAAGTCAATAGCAAGATAATTAGCTCTCTCCAGGTAAACTCTTCTCTGGCTAGGCCCCATTTTAGCATAACCCCAGGTTGTGATTTCCTGAGCTGTATCTTAGTCACTTTTTTTTCCTCCCAGGATTGTGGCTTCTTCAATACCTGCTTCTCCAAGGCTTTGTTTCCCAAACTTGGAGATCATCCCTATGGATTAACTTTAATCCCCCACTGATGTTGTTGGTGCCCCAGGAAGATTCACTGTGCTTGCTCATAAAATTGCTAGTTAGAATTCTGATTTGAGGAGCACCTTAAGGCCTTTCAAACTACCTGACTAACCTGGAGTAGTACTATATCTGAAATTTTCCATTAGAGAAATTCCTTTCAATATCCATTTTTTCAATTTTTCTTTTAAAAATTGACTTAATCAGTATGTTTATCCCTTCCCACATCAATGTAGAAGTATATGGTATGGTGAGTTGCTATGACTAGAAATTTCATTTCTTAGACACTAGGCTTCTATTGATAAACCTTCCCACAGTTAGCAAGACTCATAAAAGTCACATATTTAATCACTAGTACACTGCTTAAAATTTTTCCAACTTGATAGAACTGACAAGGTCTTCATCTCCATGCCATGATGACATTTCAAAAGATGACTCTGATGAAGGCATCTTTGGAATGTCTCTCTAGGAAGTCACATCTTCCTTGGTGGGAAATTCATAATATTTTAATCAGTAGAAGTCACCTTGTTAGAGCAGGAAAAATAAACCCTGAACTATCTAACCTTATCTCAGTTATAAACTTCCTATTACATATGATATAAATTGCTCTGTGCCTATTGTCACAACTATAAAGTGAATGATTCAGGATAGAGAATATGGGGTGTTCATGGTGGACTAGTACCTCTGGTATGAGGGGTTGCTGTGCCCTTTTCAGAGCTGCTCATTTACCTTTGGTTTCTGCTTGTCACCAAACTCTCACCTGTGACTACAAGAAACTGTAGCATGTAAAGCAACCATATCTCAGTAAAAAATGCCTTGGCAGATGGGCTAAATAAGGTTGAGGGTAACTTATAGGCCTCAAACCTGTCTGTGACTTAGGAGGATGTCTATCCCAACTTTCTTAGTGGAATGGGCAGATGAGAACAATTTGTTCCAATGTCCATGAAGACAGCTAAAGCAGGCACTGTGGGCCCCTTAGCACTTGGTCAGATACTGAAGATGCCAAAATCATCAACTATATCCAGGGCCATCACTAGTTGTCTTGATTTTTGTCTCAACACTGGACTTTGATAAGTTTGGAAGAGACAGTGATGTTAATGACTTTGTGCAACTCTGCCTCCCTTAAATCCAATTCACATGCAAGTCAAGCCATCAGTCTGTGATGTCATTGGTCTTCTTTGAAAATGAAGAACAAGCAACAGCAACAAGTGAAGTACTCTTCCTGGTCTAATATTCTATTATCTGAGTGCCTACAGATACATCATTCAAGATATTCAATTATAAGTTGTTCAGTCATCACTTAGCCAAAATGGGAGTGAGAATGTTAGAGATGGGAGGGAACCTCATGGTTTATCTAGTTTAATCTGTGTCTGAACTGCATTTCCTTCCATAACAGACCTAAGATGTGGTCCTCAAGTGCTCAAATGAAGACATCTTTTGATGGCATACTAATTCATAGGCTGATCTGAAAACTTCATGTGAACGATTACTATTGAACTGAATTTTCCCTATGATTCACTTTCTTAGAAATCTTTCTATAAGGATTGAAACACTGCTGATGAGTCATCTCAGTCTAGGGGATTTACAAGAAGTTCAAGTTATTTGGAAAGGACATTGTATAAGAAGAAGTAATTTATAAGGGAAAACCTTATCCTAAGAAGGCTTAATGAGAATAGAAAATTTTTTCAGTGAGGTTCATCTGGAACAATTAACTAAGAATTTATAAGTACACATTGTTATATTTTATTTCTAATAAGTAATTATCCAATTAATATTCTAAAGTAGTGAATCCTCTATTCCAGTTTCTGCTCTTGAAGTGTGGTCCATGTAGTCAATGCTTTCTTTTAAGGAAGAAAGTTTAAATTCCTTTCATGTCCAGTCCTACTTAATGCTCTCCTTCTTTGTATTGCCCTAATTTATTATTGGCTTTGCATAGTTTTTTTCTGTCCATTATCTCCATAATTGTTTGTACCTCACAAAATTCACCTTGCATTGCAATCTTCTTTCCAAAGATTAGTAACCTTAAGACATATAAACAAAATAACTTCTTGAATCTATGAATTTTTCTATACTTTTGATTAATTTCCATTGTATTTTTCTCATTGATTGTTTTTAAAGCTTAGAGTGAGAGAACCAGGTGTATTATTCCAAATATGACTCTACTTGTTTCAGAGTCATTGCTCAAATAATTACATTTGACTTGTCATTACTATTTCTATTTCTGTAGTTCTGATTTTAGCAACCCTTTGTTGTTTTCCCTTTAGTCTTTTTTCTATCTATCTTTTTAGAATTTTTTGAATCTATGCATGAAAACCATTTATTGTAAGATTAGGCCTTGAAAAAAATATTGATGGTAATATTTTAAGGTTAATACAGTTGTGTGTCCAAAAATACTCTCTTGCCAAATACCAGTTTATCTTTCCCTTCTGTACCTGTGTACCTCAAAATCTCTTATGTCCCTCTTACGTGACCAATTTGACATGCAAATTGGTCAATTCCAGGTGGCTACCAAAATAATGATTTAAGTATCCAACTCTCAGAAGGGTAATTTGAAGTAGATCTCCCCTCCCCAGGAGAACATACTCCATGGGAGTACATCATCTCTACATGAGAATAGATCTCCCCTCCCTTGAAAGTACATCTCCCATAGCCAGGAGCATGCTACTGTTTCAGGACTCAACTTTCCTAACTGAATAGTTCACTTAGATGGATTCGTAACCCTGTGATCCTCAGAGCAGTGCCATCCTTAAGTGAATTTCATTCTATGTTAATATGAATGTGTCTTGCATATATGAAGTCTCCTCCCCTTCTCCTCTCTACTCTTCCCCACTATGTCAATAAAACTTTAGTATTGAAGTGGCCCTGACTGTTATATTATTCATTGCATTCAAACTCATTAAAAAAACTTGTTTGCCCTGACACCTCTGGCTGGCCCACAGTCATTTCCTCAGGCATAAATTGGGTCCCTGGAAATGGAATTTCCATTTTGACAGTCACCTCAGGTGGGGGCTTGAGCACTGTAAGCCCAGTACTAAAAAGCAAGAATCAAAAGGGGAAAATCTGTCCTCCAAAGAAGGACTTCCTTATGCCAAAGGAATGATAGAGAGAGAGAGAAATAGAGAGAGAGAGAGAGAGAGAGAGAGAGAGAGAGAGAAAAAGACAGAGAGAGAGCAAGAGACAGAGATACAGACAGAGACTGAAAGACCGAGACCGAGACAGAGAGAGATAAATAGGTCTATAAAGTTGAAATGAGAAAATTAATCCTTCAAATGCTATCACAACTACCAATAAGCCTGAGTGCTTTCCACAGGCTACAACCAATCTGCATGCTGAAGACAATTTTGAGATCGCCTGCTATTGCCAAGATTTTACAAGAACACCTCAGCCCTTTACTGCCTCACCTGCCAGTCAACAGCAGACTGATTCTGCCATCTATATGAGAGAGTAGCTTGGAAGGATGCTTCCTGGAGAGGTCTCTGGGTTAGGGAAGGCCAAAGCTACAGAGACTCCATCTGTTATACTTTCTCAATATCCCCTAAACCTGAAAAACTTGGCAGATTGTGTTCCTGCCCAACTAGAGAAAGAAAGGAGAGCCAAGGATTAGGCAGATTGTAGTGGCAAGCATGAGTACCTATGTTCTACAGGGAAGGATAGAGAACTGAAATTCAGTTGTACCCAATCCTGATACCTCAGAGGCTACTTAAAGTTTGGAGGAAGGCTGGCAAAGCCTAAGTCCCCCTATGTGAATGAAAGCTGAGACAGAAGCCCAAATCCTATAATGTACTCAGAAGCAAAGCATGAAAAGTGAAAAGGTGAATGAAGGGGGAATGCAAGGGAGTAAATAGCATGAACCATCAAAGATTTCAAAAAGTGATGAAGATTCAACAAAAAAACAAGCAGATAAATAAATAAAAATGAATGGATGAATATTTAATCCTCAAAGAGATTATACAAATCCATTAACAATATTATAAGACAATGGAAAAGAACACAAGGTTTTATTAAAAAGAATTCTAGGAACCCCAAGTGATTCAAAATATAATTGAAATATAGGAGAAGAAGAAAATTTTTAAAAATTACTCTGTGTCAGAAATTATAGCCCTCAATGCTTAAAGTTAAAAAAAGAGTTCAATTAACAGATTGAGAAATTGAATCCACTGTAAAATATTTCCCAGTAAGAGAAAAGAGAGATGATTATATTTATAATTAAAAATAAAATAATGGATTATAGAAAATTGGTGAAATAAAAGAAAAAAGGCAAAAACTTTCAAAAAATTCATCTCTAAAGAAGCCAAAGCTGTTGAATGCCAAAACAGGATATGTAAATACAAGTTTAAATATCAAAGAAAAACCCAAAGAATATTATAAACAAAATAATGGAATACACAATATAGGACATATTTCAATAAAACTATCCATAATTATGGAATTCAAAATTCAAAATGCCAGTCAAAAGAATTAACAGATCTAAGGACAACAAACTAAACAAAAAGAAAAAAAAAGCACATTTCAAACTCCAAGACACATAATATTCAGATTTAACAGCCCCAATTATAAGCAACAAATTCTGTAAGCATCCAGGAGAAAACTCTACAAATATAAAGGAAAAGAAATTAGAAAAGATAAGATTATTCTCCTCTCATAAGAAATCTCAGAAGTTAAAGTAATAATATATTTCAAAAAGAAAAAGGGCTCAGTCTGCAACCCAAAATGACACATCATGCAAAACTATGCCTAATAATTAGTAAAAAAAAAAAAAGCTTATTCAGTAAAAGTCAGGGGTTGTAGTTATTCCTGAAGGTTAAAATTTAAAAAGAAAAAGAGTATCACAATTGCAAGCATGCCAAGCAACATAAAAATGAAAAAAAAAGTGAATAAGCATAATAACAAAAAACATTAATAATAAAATGAATTAGTCCCATATTTAGAGGTTATGAAAGTGAGAAAATTTTACACATAAAATGAGATAGTTGGTTTGTATCACTACTGAATTCCTTTCTATCAATATATGTATGATCCCATGATCTTATATCTTCTTAGAAAAACTAAGCCATTCACAGTTAATCATTGTACAATATTGCTGTCACTGTGTACAATGTTTTTCTAGTCCTGCTTACTTCATTTGTTTCAGTTCACATAAGACTTCCCAGGGCTTTTCTGAAAACATCCTGAAAGATATTTCTTACAGCACAATAATATTTCATTAAAATCATATACCACAACTTGTTCAGCCATTCCCTAATTGATCAACATCCCCTCAATTTCCAATTCTTGGCCACCACACATAGGGCAGTTATAAATATTTTTTTATGATTGTTCCTTTTTCTCTTTTTAAAAATATTTTTGGGGATATAGATAGTAATGGTAGTATTAGGTCAAAGAGTATGTGTAGTTTGATTGCCCTTTGGGTATAACTTTAAGTTACTCTCCATAAGGTTTAGAATAGTTCACAACTCCACCAACAATGTATTGGTGTCCCAAATTTCCCACATCCCCTCCAACATTTATCATTTTCCTTTTCTGTTATACTAGCCAACCTGATAGGTTTGAGGTGATACCTCAGAGTTGTTTTAATTTGCATTTCTCTGATCAACAGTGATTTAGAGCATTTTTCCATATGAATATAGGTGGCTTTAATTTCTTCACTGAAAACTGCCTTTCTATATCCATTGATCATTTATCAGTTAAAGAATGTCTCCCATTCTTATAAATTTGGCTAAATCTCTCTATCATAGAGAAATGAGGCCTTTATCAGAGATGCTTGCTATAATCCCTCCCCCAAGCTTTCTATTTTTCTTCTAATCTTAATTGCATTGGTTTTGTTTGTGCAAAATCTTTTTAATTTAATATAATTAACATTATCCATTTTACATCTCATAATGTACTCCGTTTCTTCTTTGGACATCAATTCCTCCTTTATCCTTAGTTCTGACAGGTAAACTATTCCATGGTCTCCTAATCTGATTACAGTTTCGCCCATTATATCTAAGTCTTGTACCCAATTTAACTTTATGGTGGTAAATGATGTGAGTTGTCTGTCTCTGTATCTAGTTTCTGCCATGTTGTTTTCCATTTTTCTGAGCAAATTTTTCCCCCCAAATAGTGAGTTCTCACCCCAAAAACTTGGCTCTCTGGGTTTATTAAGTAAGCAATTAATGAGTGTAAAAATAAATGATAATGATGCAACTGCATACCATTTTTTGGATTCATGTAAAGTAGTTCTTAAAGTAGAAAAATGCCTCTAAAACACAGTAACATAAAAAAGAGCAATTCATGAAACCAATATAAAATTTAGAAAGTTATCACATAGAAAAACAAGAAAGAAAAGTAAATTTGAAAAATTGGGAAGAAATAGATAAACTAGACACTAAAAACACTATAGAACATTTAAACAAAAACTAAATGAAATTGATAAAACTAAACTAAATAAAATTGCATGTTTCTTGAAAACACCTAAAAAACTGACAAGCCTTTAATCGAATTAGTTAAAAAGATGGAATAAAACTTAACAAAATAAAAATGAATAAAAGGAAATTCCACAAATGTAGAGAAAAATCAAATTAAATATTTATAACCTACAATATAACCATAAACCAATAAAACTAATAATTCAAAAATAGATTTAGCTATCTATCCTGAGAACAATAATCAAAAATCTTAAACAATTATATCTCATAAAAGGAACTATCAAAGTTTGGTAAGTGGTAAATCTAATCTTCATGAATTTATAAGAGAATTCATTCAAAAGTTTAAAATACAATTAATGGACATACTAAAAATATTCTTTTCAAAAACTGAGAAAGAACATATTCTGCTCAAAACTTTTGTGAGAAAAAAATATTATTTTAATACCTAAACATGAGAAGACCAAAGGGAGAGAAAATCAGTAAAGCATATTTTACCAAAAGTTTTAAATCATAGAATTTTTTCAAAAAATTTTCCATTATGATGATTTTACGGCAGCAATATAAGATAGTATGTATATCAACAGGAAAACTTTTGCCATGATCAATCATAATAAAAAAAAACTTATGATAATCACAATGAATGTAAAAAAATTTTTGACAAAATACAACATTTGTGCTAAAAAAAGGTCTATAAACATAGAACAGGGATCTTTTTAGGTATTTGTTTTGTTTCATTCTTTTAAATTCTAAAAAAATAACTATCTAAAACCAGGAGCCTGGATTAAATGTTATTTAGTCAGGTCCAACTCTTTGTGATCCCATTTTGGGATTATTCTTACCAAATATACTGGAGTGGTTTGCCATTTCGTTCTTCAACTTATTTTTATAGATGATGACCTAAGGCAAACAGGGTCAAGTGACTTGCCCAGGGTCACACAGATATTAAGTGTCAGAGGCCAGATTTGATCTCAGAAAGATGAGTCTTCCAAATTGCATGCCCAGTGCTCTATCTTCTGGACCACCTAGCTTTCCCTAGCGGGATTAAATACAATGAAGAAAAACTAGAAACTTTCCCAATAAATACACATGTGATTAATTGACATAATTATGGAAATGTGAGCAATAATAATGACATATGAAAAATAAGTAAAAGACATAAAGATAGGTAGAGGAGATCAACTCTTCTTATTTGGTAAGAATATATTAGTTAACTTTGGAAATCATGAATCATCAGCATAGAAAGTAATTGAGATATTATCTTTACCAATTTTCAGTATATACATTAAACCTCCCCCAACAACATTTCTACATAATAATAACAAAATTTAGCAGAAAATTAAAAATGAAATTTCATTCAAATAACTACCAAATACATAAAATATCTTGAAAATAAGATTATGCTCATGGTCTACATAAATAAAATTATAAAGTGTTCTTAATGAAATAAAGAACTAGTAAAATGAGCTTAGCACAGCATCTTAAAAATGAAAATACTATTCAACTGGATTTACATATTTTGTTTGTTATTATTCAGTCCCATACAACTCATTGTGACCCCATTTGGGGTTTTCCTGGCAAAGATGTTGGAGTGGCTTGCTATTTCCTTCTCCAGATGAAGAAATAAAGGCAAACAAGTTTAAGAGACTTGTCTAGTGTCACACAGCTAGTAAATGGTCTGAGGCTGGATTTGAATTCAGGTCCTCCTGACTCCAGGCCTGGTGCTCTATCCATTTTGTCTATTGCACCACTTAGCTGCTCAATAGATTTGTTGCTATACCACTAAACTTCTAAAGGGATATTTTTAGAACTAGAGCAAATAACAATAAAGTCCACTTGTAAGAAAAAAAAAGGAATAAAACATCAAGGGAAATCATGAAAAATCAGTATTTTCACCATGTCTCAGCTACTTCCTCCATGTGAGTTCTTCCCAAGAAGTATTATTTTGGGAAGGGACCAAAACCAGGTGTACCTTATTCTATTGATTTAGCTACTGTGCTTCAGCCGACTCCACTCTTGGGGGATTTGTCTTCCTTTGGTGGATTCTTTTCAGAATCCATCCCTTTTGAGGGAAGGACTCAGACTAACCATCTATCATTGTCCAGACTTGGTCGTCATACACACATGGGAACTTCCCTTTTCACCAACCCTTTCCAGCTCCCCTTTGATGTTATGTCTTCCTCCATTAGAATGTAAGCTCTTTGAGGACAGGGGCTGTCTTTATTTTTGCTTTTTTTTATGCCTATAGCAGTGTTTGAAATATAGTAACATATAATAAATGTTAGTTGGCACATTGTATAGGAATGAAGGGATAATAACATTAGCAAAGACTTCATAGCTAAAATTAGAAGGTAAATAGCTGGAAACTTTTTTTTTGCAAAAATATTTCTATCATAATGGTCTTGTTTCCAAGATTTATACAAAACGAATCCAAATTTATGAGAAAAAAAAACATTTTCTGATTGATAAATGTTCAGTGGATAAGTATAGGCAAACTTTAATTAAAACATTCATGCTATCAATACTCATATGAAAAATGCTCAAAATCATTAATAATTAGAGAAATGTAAACTAAAATACCTCTCGGATCTACCACTCAACAATGAGATTAGCAAAGCTGGCAAAAAAGTAAAGTAAACATTGGAGGGGTTCCATGAAAATAGAAACCTTAATGCACTTTTAGTGAGTTAGGAATGGATCCAACCATTTTGGAAAACAATTTAGAACTACACGCTAAGAGTTACTAAATTGTGCATCACCTTCATCTCAAAGATATCACTCATAGGATTTTACCTCTGTGACTCTTTTTGAAGGAAAAGAACTCATGTATAAAAATATTTATGGCAGCTCTTTTTCTTATGGTAAAGAAGTAGAAACTGAATGGGTGCCCATCAATTGAGAAATGGTTGAAGGAATTATGGTGTGTTAATGTAATGGAATACTATTGTGCTGTAAAAAATGAGGAATGGGAGGTTTTTAAAGAATTGTAGGAGAATTGTTTAAGCTCATACAGAGTGAAGTGAGCAGGACTAGGAGAATAATTTCTACAACAAGTCTTGAAAGAACAACAACTTTCAAAAGATTTGAGGACTCTGAATGATTACATGATCAACTACCATTCCAGAAGATCTATGATGAAGCATGCAGCATTCAAATCAAAATGTATAGTTAGGTACAGATTTTTACATATAGACAAAATGTGGGCATTGGTTTTGGTTGACTGTGCATTATGGTTACATGTTTTTTGTGCTTTTTTTTAATTTATGGAATAGGAGAGTGAGAAAATAAATGCTTCTCAATTAAAAAAATTAAAACTAATAAGAACTTTCTATTTGATAAAAATTGCTAGGACAAATTGAAAGCAGTATGGCATGTGCCATAATAAATGCTAAGTGATCTGGTATATTCTAAGATATGAAATGAATATATGACCTGAATCTTAAAAGTCATGCCTTTTAAAAATGAACAAAAATTTTAAAAAGAAGCATAACAAATACGTTACATAGCTATGACTAGGTATTGAATTCTTAATCAAAATGACATATTTTGTAAGTATGGCTTCATCAAGCCAGTATAAGTTCTCTGCTATAATGTAAACATATTACAGTACTAATTGGAATTTCTGTTATTGGGACAAGGGGCAAGATGCATCTCTTCAGGTATGGGCAGTGGCGAAATTATCACCAAAGAAAGAGGAGACACAGATTCTAGGTTACCTGCTTGAGCCTTTGCTTAGGATATTACCCTTCCACCTTGAGCCCCACCCTCCAAATAGAGATAGAGTAGGGTTGGGAAAGTAAGTAGATAGTTCCATGTCACCATCTGATAGTATCCTGTTTTCCACAATTATTCTTAAATAGATTATCAGATCTGTCATTTCTGCACTAGAGAATCAGGAAAATGCTATCATTGTTGTTGTTTTTCAGTCATTTTATTCCTATCAGATTCTTCATGACCCCATTCAGGGTTTTCTTGGCAGATACCAAAGTGGTTTGGCATTTCCTTCTCCAGCTCATTTTACAGTTGAGGAAACCGAGGAAGACAAAGTTAAATGAGTTGCCCAGGATCACACAGCTAGTAAGTGTCTGAGACCAGATTTAAACACAGGAACATAGTATTTCTGACTCTGAGCCCAGTACTCTATCCACTGTACCACCTAGCTGCCTCCAAAATGCTACCAAAGTCCTTTAAATTTGGTTCCCAGGCTAAAAGCAATGACTGTCCTGCTCTAGTTAGGGCTGTCATCCTGTTGGAGTTATGGGTATACTAATTTCTTATCTACTTTCATTATCAATCTGAGACAAGAGACACTACAGTATCTACCACTATTCATTGGTGGAGAAGATCTTTGGATGGCTATATTTATTGTCATATAGAGATATCAGGTGATAACATTGTGATAGCATGAGGAATATTAATACCTGAAGTCCATTTTTAATCATAGCTAGCCAAGAAGCTGAAGAACAATTCTCTTACTCACCAGACATTATAGTAGTTTTACTTGGAAAGGAAGTTATTCTGAAACCGTAGGAGCAGAGTTTTCTCTTTCTTGGCACAGAAATATAATCCTCATGCGGAACTCTCTTCTGTCACCTTGGCTCTATCAGGGGAAAGTAATAGCAGCTCTGAAACAGTTGGGGGCAGCAGAGAGCTATAAAAAGACATCCTTTTTATTAGGGTATTATTGGTTACTTACATTGTGATCTCATTCTGGGCAGAGTGAAGGACCAGGCACCAGTATAGGACAAATGTCCCAAAGGCATTGAGTTCAAGTAATAAAAGTATAAATTTAGAACTGGAAGGGAACTTAAGATCATCTAAATCCAACTCCTTCATTTTGTGGAAAATGACAAGACCAAGATCACGAACTAAAAACTGATGAAATAGGAGAATTCGAGTCTTTTCTATTATACTACCTTGCCTCCATTTCTCATGAGCCAGAGAAATCAAGCTGCTCAAAAAAGAATGAGAGCCTGAAGCTCTCTAAGCAGATAAAAAATGAGAGCATTAGGGAGTCCAAGAAGTGGGTCGGAGTAAAGGGCAGAATAGGCTAGAATAAGGGATCTAAGATATGGCCCTTTCTAAGGAGAGTGGAGGTTAAACACTCCTGGCCACAGCTAACCTTTGACATCCCTGGGAAACATTGGCAGTCCTAACATTCTTTGTGATTAAAGGAACTGCATTTGAATAGGCTTTAACAAGGGGCAAGAGGGATATTTTCTATTACATTCAGCTGATCTTTCAACATAAGCACAACACTGATCTTGGGTGGACACAGAACCAGAACAAAGTATTTGTGCCTCTGAGGTAAGGTTTGAAAATTAAAACTCCTGTGTATTGTGACCATCTGCAAGAAACTTTGAGCTTATGCCCCACCTCCCTGCCTATTAAATTCTGGCCCTTCAGAGAAGAAAATATACCCTCCCTCAGAGGGACCATTGGTACCCTATCTTGGTATATGCTGGTATTACCCCTTAAGCAAAATTGAAGAGCCAAGCTCTGATACAATATTTTAAAAAAAAATTTTAAACAAATTCCATATCCTAAGCTAACCACGTCCATATATCACCAATCATTGTTTTTTGTTTGTTTGTTTGTTTGTTTTTGCTTTATTTATTTATTTATTTTTGCTCCAAACTGCTTGGTCCAAATCATTTTTAAGGATTTTCTATGAGAAAATCTTTATTTGTATCTTCATTGCTTAATGAATTCAACACTGATTATAAGATTAGTATGTTTCAAGACTATATGCTAGGTATTAGGAATAATAAAAAGGAAAAAAAAATATGCCCACTACTAGAAGTCTAAAATCCAACAGGGTAGATAAGGCATACACATATGCTATCATTATACAAATTAGAAATATTTATAAATTCAACCAGGTTATGTGATAGGGTCTTTGCCGAATTGAATGCTCACATTGTTCATATGATGAGAAAGTGTTTTTAATGTCTATGTCTTTGTTCAGTTAGTGGTTTAAATGAACCAGACTGTAGTTGAGGAGAAGATGGAGTGCAAATTGGTCCATTCCTGTAATGCTGTAGAATTCCAATAGAAAGAAACCATTTCTGTGATTCATTATCAGTTTTCCTCAATAACTAGATAACTTCAGTGCTAAGAATACCAGAGATTTTAGCCCAATCCTGGGAGAATTTTAGTCCTTGAATCTGTTTCTATATAAAGTATTTAACTTGAAAAAACTGCAAGTGAAGACTAAAGTGGAGGAAGAGTTGATGTGTGACGTGTTGTTTGCAGATAATTGTGTACTCAATGCAGCCTCTGAGGCTGAGATACAATGGATTATCGATCAATTCTCTGCTACTTGTACTAACTTTGGCCTAACAATTAACATCAAGAAAACAGAGGTTGCCCATCTGCCAGCACCATACCATCCATATGTGGAATTATTAGTTAAAGCAATTGGTGAAATTTTGAAGGTTTTGGATAAGTCCACTTACCTGAGAAGTATACTTTCCAGGGAAGTACATACAGATAATAAGATTGACACAAACATTGTCAGAGCTAGCTCAGTGTTTGGGAGGCTTCAAAGGAGAGAAGAAGCATTAGACTGCCTACCAAACTGAAGGTCTACAGAGCCCTTGTGCTGAAATCAATTTTGGACATCTGTGAAACCTGGGCAGTATACCAGCACCATGCCAAGAAATTGAATTGCTTCTATTTGAATTGTCTTAGCAAGATTCTGAAGATCACCAGGCAAGAGAAGTACCAAACACTGAGATGTTTCTGAAGGTGAGCTGCCAAGTATTCAAACTCTACTGGAGAGAGTGTAACTCAAATGGGCTAACTACATTGCTCAAATGCTAAATGTGCATTTGCCTAAAAGACTATTTTATGGAGAACTCATACAGGGGAAGCCTTCACATGGAGGTCAGAAGAAGCAATGCAAGAGAGCCAAGATGGTGGAGTAAAGCAGAACTTGCCTGAACTCTCCTCCAAACCCTTCCAAATACCTTTTAAAAAAGATTCTAAACAAATTCTAGAGCAGCAGAAAACACAAAAAGATGGAATGAAACAAATTTCCAGCCCAAGACAACTGGGAAGATCAGCTGGAAAGCTCTGTTAAACCAGGCTGAGAGAGGAGCACAGTCCAGTGCAGTCGAGCCAGCACAGAACAGGCCCAAGTAAACAAGGAGCAGGCCTTGGGACAACTGAATCACTGGGAACAGTGGCAGTTTCTAGACCTCTCAGCCCACAGACTCCAAAAACAGTTTAGACGGTCATCAGGAAAAGTCTATGGCACCTGGGTGAGAGTGGAGTGCAGTCCAGCTCAGGCTGTGTCAGCATAGCCCCAGCTATAGCAAACCAGGAGCAGGCCCTGTTAATAAATCAGTAGCAGCAGTGGTGGCAACTGTTTCTGGAGTTCCCAGCCCGCAGATGGCAAGGCGGTTGAACAGTTAGTCAGAAGGATCTTTCAGGGGTCTTTTTGCTAGCACTGAGGTAGGACTCTGTTGCTTTGCCCATGCTTGTATTCAGGTCTCAGTCATGGATGGCAGTCCCAGGGTGAGCAGGAGCACTACCATAGCAAAGCTTGTGATAACAGTGGAGGGGGGGCACTCCTAACAGTTCCAGGTCAGAAAAAAATGCTTTTGATCACTCACAGACCAGAGTACAGGCCAGCAGAGTAGTAAACACCTGTCCTTAGATCATACCACCTTGTAAGAACTGAAACTACAGGTCCCTAGAAATGAAAACAGCTACACAAAACCCCTAAAACTTGGGACAGTGTGCCTTTCACCCTGGAAGCAGGGTGCTTTAACAAAGACTTAAAAAGTCAAGTAATAGGCTGGGAAAATGAGCAAACAATGAAAAAATAAAACTCTGACTACAGAAGCTTTGGTGCCAAGGAAGATCAAAGCACACACTCAGAAGAAGACAGCAAAGTCAAAACTCCTACATACAAAGCCTGCAAAAAAAAAAAAAAAGAATGAATTAGTCTTAGGCCATGGAAGAGCTCAAAAAGGATTTTGAAAATCAAGTAAGAGAGTAGAGGAAAAATCGGGAAAAGAAATGAGAGTAATGCAAAAAAATAATGAAAAACAAGAGTATGCCTTAGTAAAGGAGACACAAAAAATGTTGAAAGAAATAACACCTTAAAAACAGATCAGGCCAAATAGTAAAATATATCCAAAAAGCAAGTGAGGAGAGGAATGCCTTAAAAAACAGAGTTAGCCAAATGGAAAAGAAGCAGCAAAAGCTCATTGAAGAAAATAATTCCTTAAAAATTAGAATGGAAGCTAATAAATTTATGAGAAATCAAGAAACAATCAAACAAAACCAAAAGAATGAAAAAAATAGAAGATAATGTGAAATATCTCATTGTAAAAATAGCTGACATGGAAAATATGACCAGGAGAGATAATTTAAAAATGATTGGACTACCTGAAAGTCATTATCAAAAAAAGCCTAGACATCATCTTTCAAGAAATTATCAAGGAAAACTGCCCTAAAAGTCTAGAATCAGAAAATAAAATAGAAATTGAAAGAATCTACTGCTCAGCTCCTAAAAAAGATCCCCAAATGGAAACTGCCACGAATATTAGAGCCAAATTTCAGTTTCCAGGTCAAGGAGAAAATATCATAAGCAGCCAGAAAGAAAGAAATAAAAAGCAAGTATGGTGGAGCCACAGTCAGAATAACATGAAATTCAGCAGCTTCTACACTAAAGTATCAGATGGCTTGGAATATGATGTTCTGGAAGGTAAAGGAGATGGGCTTACAATTAAGGATCACCTATTCAGCAAAACTGAGTATAATCCTTCAGGGGAAAAATGGATATTCAATGAAATGGAAGACTTTAATGCATTCTCGATGAAAAGACCAGAGCTGAATAAAAATTTGACTTTCAAATACAAGACTGAAGAAAAGCATAAAAAGGCAAATGGGAAAGGGAAATCATAAGGAACTTAATAAGGTTAAACTCCTTACATTCCTTCATGCGAAGATGATACTTTTAACTCGTAAGAACTTTTTCATTACCAGGGCAAATAGATTATATATACACAGAGAGCACAGGTGTTAGTTGAATATGAAGGGATGATATTCCAAAAACATAAAATTAAGGGGTTAGAGAGGAATGTACAGAGAGAAAGATAAAAGGAAAGGTAGAAAGGGGTAAATTATCTCACATAAAAGAGGCAAGGAAAAGCTTTTACAATGTAGAGGAACAGGAAGGACTTGAAGGGGAGTAAGTGAGTCTCATCAGAATTGGCTCAAATTGGGAATAACATACAATTCAATTGTGTATAGAAATCTTTCTTACCCTACAGGAAAGTAGGAGAGGAAGAGGATAAGAGAAGAGGGTGTGATAAAAGGGAGGGCAGATTGGGGGAGGGGGTAGTCAGAAGCAAAACACTTTTAAGGAGGGACAGGGTGGAAGGAGTGAGAGAATAGAATAAATGGAGGGCATAGGATAGAAAGAAATACAGTTGACAGTAGTAAAAGTGAAAAAAATGAATCAAGTTTCTCTGATAAAGGCCTCATTTCACAAACTTGTAGGGAACTGAGTCAAGTTTATAAAAATAACATCTATTCCCCAGTTGATAAATGGTCAAAAGATAGAATCAGTTTTCAGATGAAGTAATCAAAGCCATCTATAGCCACGTGAACAAAAATTCTCTAACTCACTATTGATTGGGGAAATGCAAATTAAAACCATTTTGAGGTACTACCTCATACCTATTAGATTGACTAATAGGACAGAAATGGTAAATGACAAACATAGGGGGAGAAATGAGACATTAATGCACTGTTGGTGGAGTGGTGAAGTGATTTAAAAAAAATTTTAGAGCACTTTGGAACAATATTCAAATGACTATAAAACCATGCATACCCTTTGAGTTAGCAATACCACTTCTAGGCCTGTATCCCAAAAGAGATAAAAAAAGGAAAAGGACCTATATGTACAAAAATAGTTATAGCAGCTCTTTTCTGAGGTCAAAGAATTAGAAATTGAGGGGATGCCCATCAGTTGGGTTATGGCTGAACAAATTGTGGTATGTGATTGTGATGGAATAATAGTGTCCTATAAGAAATGATGAGCAAGTGCTCTCACAAAAACCTGGAAAGACTTGCATGGGCTAATGCAAAATGAAATGTAATGTGTACAAATTAACAGCAATAAATATTGTAAGATGATTACCTGTGAATGACTTAGATATTCTCAGCAATACAATGATCTAAGACATCTTTGAAGGGCATATGATGAAAAATACTATCCATCCCCAGGATGGTGTCTGATGATGTTGAATACAGATTGAAGCATACATTTTTTACTTTGTTTTTCTTGAGTTTTTTTGAGGGGGAGGGGCCTCTGTTTTCTTTCACAACATGACTATTATGGATGTGTTTTGCATGACTATACATGTATAACCTATATTGAATTGCTTACCTTCTCAATGAGGGGAGTTGAGGAGGGAGGAAGAGACAGAATTTGGAACTCAATATTTTAATAACAAATGTTAAAAATTGTTTTTACATGTAGCTTGGGAAAAATAAAAAAAAAACAACTAAATAAATAAAAAAGAATGTTCCCAGAAAAAGAAGTGATACAAGAAGACTCCCAAAGTCTCTCTGAAGAACTTTGGGATTGATTGTGAGACATGGGAGACGTCATAAGACCTCCCAGCATGGCATGACTGCATCCAAGAAGGTGCCGTGCTCTATGAGCAAAGCAGAATTGCAATAGATCAAAAGAAACATGAGATGCACACATTTAGAGAAATCTGTATTCCAAATATTCATATGGACTATTTGTACTTGACCAGTGGTAGAGTCTTCCAAACATGTTGATCTTATGAGATTGACCCTGACATAATGATGTTATTTTGGTCTTCCTCTGGTATGAAAGACAGCAATCATGTTATCCGGTTGGAATCTCGTCACCTTAAGCGTGTAAGTTTAGTTGTATCTCAGGAGTGGTTTGCTCTGGGAAGCTCAGAAAAAAGACTCAACCTTCAAAAACCTCCCCAAAAGAAAGCTGAAAGCTGTAGCAGCTTTTTTTTCCTTCTATAATGTTCTTAATTCCCAGGTTGTCTGTTGTTTACATGCTGTGGCTGGGAAAGAGCTCTATATCACTAATAACCACTAGTCAAGTTTTTGTGGGAGTTTGGGCATTGAATCACAAATGTCAGAAACCAAAACAAATGGCTGCATCTTCAGGGAACACAGGCACCAAGTCACATCTCTTTGTTGGGGCACAGCTGTCCTTACTTATATTTTTCTGTAGGACATCATGTGGGAAATCTTACTGCCATAAAACTCTAGAAAACTTAACAAGGAAAGGCAGCTACTACCTTTTTGATGTTCTCAGTTCAGGCTATAGGAGTTAACTCCAGTAGTAGAGTAAGATTATTTAATTGGAAGACTGATCTTTCACGCTATCTTCTTTGGAAAATCAGCATTTAAAAAGGAAATGGAAACTCAGATTTTTTTTCCCCCAAGAAGTTCTGGAGCACCTCAAACTATAATGCATAACGCCTTCTTCCAGGCTTCAGAATATGTGGGATGTGAATTTTGAAGGGGAATTTGTATGCATAGGCCAACTCCAAAATCCCTGTCTTCAGTGGAAGTGATTCTAGAAATTGTGGAACAAAGGAGATTCTTGTTTACTAGAAAGCCTAAGTGTCATAGAGGTAGAGGAAATAGGTGGTCTGTGGTGAAGGGGAATTCACATTAGCTCTACCATGATCCTAGACCTTAATCTTTCAAAGATACAAGATGGCCCTGGCTTCCAGAAACTCAGATAATATAAAATCATGGGATCATAGATAAATTGATGGAAAAGACTTCAATAGTGATACAATCAAACTATCTCATTTTATCTACAAAATTTTATTACAGTAATTATGTCACTTTAAATCTAATAGTAATATAATTTTACTCATGGTCCATGTATTTCCCTTCTCTGTGGATTTGGAAGAAAAAATTGAATTAAATTACAATCTCTCTGCATTTCATTAGGAAAAATTCCTAACATTTAGGCAGAGATTGGATTCTCTGTCATAATTTACATATCTGTAATAAATACATGTACATATATATGTGTGTGTACATATGTGTGTGCTTATGCATATATAACATATATGTGTCTTCATGCTTATATAGATATATATCATATGTCTATACATTTTTTCTAGTTAACCTAACTTAGGTTACTGAAAATGTTTGAGTAATGAAAAACAAATTCTGTTATTGTGTCTGTGGATAGACTGGCACCTGGAGAAGTGGGGAAAGCGCAAACCTTTTCTCTGGACTTCCATCTTTCCTTTCCCTTGGTACATGAGCTGTAGTTTTCTGATCTGAGACACCTGGAGAGTCATGAGCCTTCCTCAATATTTCCCTTCTCTGAAACAACACAGTCTCACCTTCTTTTTCTCTTTTCACTATTTTCTCCTGGTGTGCCATTTCTTTACAGCTCATCACTCTATAATCAGGCTCCTTTTTCTCTACTTCCAGATCTTTCTGATTCCTAGTCATTTTTCCCTTTTATACAAGTTAATTAGGTGATGACCAAGTCTCTCACACTTTGGCTTTGATTCAAGAAGGCATAAAAGTCTTGTCTATACTTAGTTCAGATTGATTTATCCAGAGTGTTCTTAACCAGTACAATTAATAATTTCAAATGAGATGGAATAATCAGCCAAACCCCACCCTTACATTTAGCTGAGAAAACTAGTCCTGGAGAAATCATGTTACTTGCCCAAAGTCATACAGGGAGTAAGAGGCAGAGATAAGATTCAAACTCAGCTCCTTGGACTTCAAATCTAGTACTTTTAATTCTGTGCTATCTTCCTATCTGTACATTCTTTTGTTCTTGTTGCTGTTCAGTTGGTTCAGTTGTGTCTCACTCTTCTTGACCCCATTTAGAGTTTTCTTGGCAAAAATACTGGAGTGATTTGCCAGTTCCTTCTCCAAATCACTCTATAAATGAAGAAACTGAGACAAATAGAATTAAGTGAGTTGCCCAGCATCACACAGATAGTATGAGTCTGAGGCTAGATTTGAATTCAGGAAGAGGAGTTTTCTTGACTCCAGGCCAGCATTCTATCCATGGAAATACCTAACTGTCCCCTATATATTTTTGGTATGTTCTGATTTACACTACCCTCACAACTCTAATGTGCCATTTCTCAGCATTCTATTCCTTAATCTTTTTTATAGGATTTCATAATATTGGTCACTGTTAGCTTTCCTTAAAATATTTTCCTGGTTTTTCTATATATCTGTCCACTGTTTTTTTTTTTATTGTTTTGTTTTTTAAATGATTTTGGTTCTTCCATCACATTTATTTATGAATTTATTTCTTCTACCTTCACTACGCCATAAAACTTCCCTTTTTTAAATTAATTTATTTATTTTTAGTTTTCAACATTTACTTCCACAAGATTTTGAGTTCCAAATTTTCTCCCCATCTCTCCTCTGCCCCTATTCCAAGATGGCATGCATTCTGAGCACCCCTTCTCCTAATCTGTCCTCCCTTCTATCTCTCCCCCGACCCCTTCTCTTATCCCCTTCCCTTTCAATTTTCCTGTAGGGCAGGGTAGATTTCTATACCCCATTTCCTTTATATCTTATTTCACAGTTGCAAGTGAAAACAATTAGTTTTAACTTTTGTTTTTAAAATTTTGGGTTCCAAATTTTCTCCTTTCCTCCCTCCCCAACCACCCTTTTTGAGAAGGCAAGCAACTCAATACAGGTTATAGATCTGTAGTCATGAAAAACACTTCCATAGTAGTCATGGTATGAAAAACTAAGCATATTTCCCTTCATCCTACCCCCCCATTTATTCTATTCTCTCTTTTAACCCTGTCCCTCCTTAGAAGTGTTTGCTTCTGATTACTCCCTTGCTCAATCTGCCCTCCCCTCTATCTTCCTCCTGCTCTCTTACCACCTTCCCCCCCTAATTTCCTGTAAGGTAAGACAGATTTCCATACCCAATTGAGTGTGTATGTTATTCTCTCCTTAAGCCAAATCTGATGAGAATAAGATTCACTCATTCCCTCTCACCTTATTTCCCCTCCACTGTAAAAGTCTTTTCTTGTCTTTTTTATGTAAGATAATTTACTTCATTCTATCTCTCCCTTTCTCCTTCTCCCAGTATAATCACCTCTCGCCCCTTAATTTTATTCTCCAGATATCACCCGTTCATCTTCAACTCACCCTGTGCCCTCTATCTATCTATCTATCTATCTATCTATCTATCTATCTATCTATCATCTATCTATACATATATTTTTCCCCCCAACTACCCTAATACTGACAAAGGACTCATGAGTTACAAATACCATCTTTCCATGAAGAATGTAAACAGTTCAACCTTAATAAGTCTCTTATGATTCCTCTTTCCTGTTTACCTCTTCATGTTTCTCTTGAGTCTTGTATCTGAAAGTCAAATTTTCTATTCAGCTGTGGTCTTTTCATCAAGAATGCTTGAAAGTCCTCTATTTCATTGAATGTCCATTTTTTCCCCTGAAGGATTATGCTCAGTTTTCCTGGTTAGGTGATTCTTGGTTGTAATCCTATCTCCTTTGCCCTCTGGAATTTTGTATTCCATGCCCTGCAGTCCCTTTATGTAGAAGCTGCTAAATCTTGTGTTATCCTGATTGTGTTTCCAAAATACTTGAATTGTTTCTTTCTGGCTGCTGCTTGCAATATTTTCTTCTTAACCTGGGAACTCTGGAAATTGTCTACAATATTCCTAGGAATTTTCCTTTGGGGATCTCTTTCGGGAGTTGATCGGTGGATTCTTTCAATTTCTACTTTGCTCTCTGGTTCTAAAATACCAGGGCAGTTAAAATTGCCCTTTTAACAAGATTTTTAAAAGAATAGCAAAAAAAAATGTTGAGTAAAGCATCCAACACATTGACCATGATTGGAAGTATATTACATACTTTTCTGTTATTTACCAACTCTTTGAAGGGGAAAATAAATATTTTCTCAATTGTTCTACATGAAATTTCCCCAAATTTTCTTTTATGATTCATTATTTACTTTTCTTCCCTTAAATTTCATTGTCCATCAAAGCTTTCTATTGAACATTTATCCTCTTAATATATATTCTGTTCTGTGGTGATATGAGCAGCTTTGATGTGTTTATCATCTCATTCTCCCTGACATATAGTAGTTATTTAAATTTTTTTATTAATCTTTAAATAGTTGATTGGAAAGAGTATAACCAACCCTAAGCTTTTTCCTGATCTCTAGTGCTGTATCCCATACTACCTTATGAACTACTTTCCATGCTTAGTAAATCAGACCTGCTTCAGGCTGATTTGATAGTTTGGGTTCAAGATTAGAATGAAAAGTAACACTTTTTGGTTATCTAGCACTTAACGAAAGGAGGTTTAAATAAGATGAGGATAGAAAGGATATGCAGCAAGGTTATAATATTGATTCTATAGAGTGTAGCTTTTCTGCCTCTGTGTTGGTCATACTGACATACCAGTCAATTTGAGTGATGAGTTCCTGACTCCTGTGATGGCTAATGTATTTTGACCCAAGAAAATACATCAATGGTTTGATCCTCACTTCCCCTGGACCTATGAAATTTCAATCATAGACACAATATTTTTAAGAAAAAACTAGATTTATGGATGTATTTGTATCATAAGCATTTCCACCACAGTCCCCTTACACAGTCACTTCTTAAAAATTTTCTATTCCTACAATATCATTGAAAATAATTTTTTGACCTTTCTTTGAATCATAAGGACTTAAAAAAGTGCCTGGAACAAACATGGTAAGCACTAAATAAATGCTGGTTGACTTGCAAGACCCAGCTGAGTTGTGAGGTTCCCCGTGAAGTATTCCTTCAAGACTTCAGTTAAAATTTCCTGTCATTCGTGATAAAGTGCTGGACTTGGAGTCAAAAAACCCCAAGTTCAAATCCTACTTTGCATATTTATTTATTAGTTATGTAACTCCAAGCAAGCCACTTAACCTTTCTATGCCTCAGTTTCCATATACATACATACATTCATATATATATATATAGAGGAAATTGGACTCAGTGTCCTTTAGGTCTATCTCAATTCTAAATATCTGTTCTTTCTTAATAATTTGTACAGTTCTTTGTCAGTCTCATACTTGCTTTTTTCCACACTATATATTATTCTACTTTGTACTGAACACATTTGTATACAAATTGTATGCATCCTTGGGGACATCAATTCCTTAGGGACAGATAAAGTATTTCTTTTCATCTTTACATTACTAGCAACCAGAACAGTGTCTTGCATTATACTTGCTTAATAAATATTTTCTGAATTGAAGTGAAATGAAGTAAGTTGGATTTATTCTTATCCTTTTCAAAGAAAGAGATAGAGGATTCCTTTTTCTCCTATAGCCCAGACTTCTGTCCAAAAAAGAGAATGAGGATAAGGTTAAATAGGCAGCAAATAACATCTCAGTTGTTACAGAAGGGCTTTTTGAAGTGTTCACTCTCCATACATGGAAAATGCTGAAATGATTCCATATGCATAACATATAGAAGGAAAGAATCCATGTAATTAAGAGCAGAGATACGGAAGTGTAATGAGGCAGTTAATTAAGCATCACTATAGATTTTATGTGGGACTTAAAGGGGGGAAATAAAATTCCTGATTATTAATTCAACAAATATTAGAAGACTGCAGGAAGTAGCATATGAAGTAATGAAGTGGTAGGAAAGCAATGGAAGAAAAAATCCACTTCTCTCAGAACTTTTTGCTGAGAATTGTTTCGATAGTATCTACACTCAATTCATCAAATATTTACCCAGCTTAAAATATACATATAAATGTAAACTGTCAAACTACATACTAATTGCCCTCATGGAGCTTGCAATCTAGTAGCAGCGATAAGACATGCAGACTAATAATGGCAATGGAAAATGGAAAACAAAAAGCAGAGAGAGGTTCAAAAAATATCTATCTTAGGTCCAGAGAGTGGGGGGGGGATAATTTCTAACTAAAGAGATGAACAAATGCTTCAGTAAAGATGTCCTATAGGAATATTAAACTTAATGTGTTCAAAACAGAAGTCATTGGTTTCCCACAAGTTCCAAATATCAATTCTTTCAGTCTTCCCTATTTCTAATAAAAGAATCACCATTTTTCCAGTGATCTAGGTCTGCCTCATCCTCATTCAACCCATGTGTCCATAGAGTTACCAGGTCCTGTAAATTACATGTCAATAATATCTGAAATCTATGAGTATGGAACCTCATTCATTGACAAATTCAGTAACCTCTTAATTGATTCCTCTGACTTTAGTCTCCCATTTCTCTAAAACAATCCTCCACACAGATGCCAAAGTGAAATTATTAAACCATAAATCTGACTATTTTACTTTATGTCCAGTATTTTCTTTTTTTCTCCTACACATGGTGTTTAATGTCCTTCACAACTTGGCATCAACCTGAATTTAGAACAAAATGGGAGGAAGCTGTTTCCATCATGAAAGGCAGCCATGAGAGGACAGATGCCAATTAAGAATAAAATAAGAGACACAACTGACCCCAGCTCCATAGGCAAGTTGGTGGCACAGACATACATCTATTTCCACACTCTGATTTAATACCACTAAGCCACTCAGACACAAAATTACGTAAAGTTTCAGACAAAGAGATGATATAAAATTAATATAAGGCTGCCCCACTACCTATGGGGTGAAACAGTGAAGTAACCTAGACTATGAAAATGAAAGTCCTTTCTAAGCTGCCCAATAACAAATGAAGAATGAGAGGCAGTGACTGGAAAACCATGGCACAATAAAAAATTGTCTGGGAAGGGCAATACTGAGTCTTCAGGCCATTTCACCCCTTGAATAAATGCATTTTAAGAACTGTATATATACTTGTCAAACTAGTTTTTACCAGCTCACTTGCCTTTCTACTAGAGATATTCAGGTAAATGTTTAACAATCAACTCTCCAAATTAAAAAAAAAATACAAGTATGACCTGCACACTTTAAAATTTATTATGCCTTATTACTATTTCTTCCATCACTTTCCTGAGTCTAGACAATAAAAAAATAATAAATCAAACAGTGATTCCAGAATTTGCCAATTTCTAAGGAGTAAATGCTCATGCTAAATTTTAACAATTGTCTCTCTTCAAAAGCATCTCTGCTTTCTTAGACTTCTTGTATATTAGTCTCCTTTATGTACACTTTATTTCAATTAAACCATCCATCTTTCTGTTACTCTCTCAAGACATCCCATATCACATTTTCAATTTAATTTCTGGTACTACAGACTATGCTTATGGCTTGAGTATGTTCAGTTTACATCTATATGTCTTAGAATCCCACTTCACTCAGCCTCCTCTCCCCTCTGATTGGAGTGCTCCAGGGTGGAGAACCAAACTCCTCCCAATGTCTTCCTCTATAGAGGACAGAACCTCAACTTTTCAGTTCAATCTACTCTGCATCTGCTGCTTTGCTTAGTTTCAACTTGATGGAAAAAAATGGATAACATTTGGTGTCCCCTTCCTTGCTTTCCTGCCTGCTATTGTGTGTTTCATTCCATTAAATTGTAGGGTCTTTGTGTGTAGGGATTTTTTTTTAATTAATTGTATCCCTTGAAATTAGCACAAGATCTGTCATTTAGTAAATGCTTAATAAATGTTTATTCAATTTAATTTAGAAATTCAGTTCAAGTTCCAACCCCCACATGAGACCTTTCATGGCCTGGAAAGATGCTTATACTTCCCTTGAAACTATCTCATATTTGCATTGCACGGGACAAGTTGTCATGCTGGATAGAGTGCTAGTTTTGTAGACTGGAAGATGTGGATTCAATACTGCCTTATGATGTTGGCCAAATCATTAACCTCTCAGTTTTCTAGTGTCTCATGTCTAGACCAGAAGTATTCAATTTCAATAGTAATGGAGCCACTACATAGTACATAAGGATGTTTGCAGGCTGTAAAATCAGATGTTAACATTATCTATGTTTTATTGTATTTGTATTTATTTTGTTAGCTGTTTCCCAATTAAATTTTAATCTAGTAATGGCCTCAGGAATATTGTAGGCTGCATTCATAGACAGTTGGACAGCTGTGCTTGAGATATCTTTTTAAGGTCATGAGTTGCAGAGAAGGTGGTAAACTACATTGGTAGTGAGGGTTTCCTCAATCTGAGCTTCTATCAATGAAAGTAAATATTCAGGCATTCCCTGAAATATACTTATATGTGTACATATCATTTCCCTTGGTGTATAATTTCCTTGAGAATAAGACCTTTTATTTATTTATTTTTCTTTTAATCCCTAATTCCTACTCAACACAGTGCCTGACAGGTAGTGGGTCTTAAAAAAAGACATGATATTTATGTTGGGCTTTAATAGGTGGGTAAGAATTCACAAGGTAATGAGGACTTCTGGGAGAAGTCCAATTCTTGGGAGTAGCGTAAGTAAAGTTGCAGAGGCATAAATGTCCACTGATTGTGGGAGGTATAGCAAATCATACTGTTTTCCAAGAACATAGAGAATCTGTGAATCTGATAGGGAATAGTGTGAAATATCTCTAGAAAGATGATTAAACCTTATGCAGTCACACAAATGCAAAGGAATATGGAATAAAAATGGGAGAAAGCCAGTGGTCCAGTTTGGCTGCAATGGAATATGCAAACATGGCAGTATGAAATAAAGCCAGAAAACTAGGTTGAACATAGATCCTCAAATTCCATTCAAGTGAGTCTAAGTTTTATCTTTCAGGCAACCAAAAGACATTGCAGTTTCTTGAGCAAGAGTGGTCCTCTGTGATCATTCTTGGGTATCGATAATAACAACTTGCATTTATTTATTATTTTAAAGTTGCACAGTACTTTTCCCATCTCATTTTGTTCTGAAAACTGCCCCAGGAGGTAGGCATATTATCCTACTGTACACATGACAACACTGACACTGATTATTAGGAAAATAGGTATGCTTCCATTATATCTATTTGGCCAGTTAGTCATGAAAAAAAAAATCTCTATCATGTGCCAGCCACTGTGCTATGTGACAGAGATATGAAGAAAGGAAAAAAAAAACAGTCCCTACTCATAAGGAGCTCACAATCTAATGGACAGACAGAACAGGTAAACAATAATGGACTAATGATATATATATACAGAATAAATTAGATATAATAAATAGAAGGCAAACACTAGAATTCAGAGATGGTATGTGTAGAAAGTGGAAGGTGAAATTTTAGCTAGAAATTGAAAGAAGCCAAGGAAGTCAATAGGCAGAGACGAACAGTCAGAGAATTCCAGCCACGGGGGGAACAATCAGTGAAAATGCCTAGAGTTAGGAGATGGAATTCCTTGTGTGAGAAATATAAAAGAGCCCAGTGTCCCTGTATCAAGTACTTTGTGTATAGATGGAGGTGAGGGTGAAAGAAGGTAGTGTAGAGGTGTAAAAAAGAGATGTAGAGAGGCAGTTAGGTGGCACAGTGAATAGAGCACATGCTTTGGATTCAGGAGGACCTGAGTTAAAATCTGGCCTCAGACACATAACAGTCATTAGCTATGTGACCCTGGGCAAATCACTTAACTCCAATCCCTAGCCAAAGGAAAAAAAAAAGGTATAGAAAGTGGAGGTGGAAGTGTATTTGTTTTCAAGTTTTGTACAGCTACCTTATGAAAGACATATTAGAACTGTTTTGATTGGACTCAGAGGAGAAAAACTAGAAGAAATGATTTGTTGCAGGGAGAAAGATCTAGACCTGATTTAAAAAAAACAAAGAAAAATAAGTCTTAACAATTACAATTATCTCAGAATGAAATGGGCTAACTCAGAAGCAAGTGGGTGTGCCCCTCACTAGAGGTATTCAAAGAAGTACCAAATCTCTACCTGTTAGTTGTGCTGCAATGTAGAGTGTGATTTTGACATATGCTAAGCAAGCTGATGCATGAGGTCCTTTCACAATCTAAAGGAATATGATTCAAGGCCAGGAGAGAACATGGAACTAATGGCCCCAAGCTCAGTATAATTTATTAGTCCTTGCATGTAGCAGGCTGTTTTGTTTCGTTACTTCCTTTCCTCTCCATGTTGATCCTTCACCACGGTGATTCTAATTGACTCCATTTAATCTCCCAAGATCTTTAATTTGAAGTGATAATGACTTCCACACAGTACTTGCCACACTGAAAACTTATTCTCAATTACTTTCCAGACTTTCTTTCACATTTAAGGACACTAATTATTCCTGCTTCCATTATTCACGAACTCATCCAAACAGTGTGCTTCACTCAAAATGGAACTCCATTGATTCTTTTGAGTTCTTTAACATGTTTTGGCTAAACCCACCTTGAATCACCCTCTGTGCTTCAAATCCCCTTATTTCTTTAATAATTTTGCCTACATTTACTTGAGGGTCAGCCATAGACATAACAAGTGGCTTTCATAGGACAGTTCTCTTGTGTTATCCCACAAATCTTAGGCAGAGTGAAATAAGTTGAAAGCACCATGAAAGAATATCTGTGATATTAGTATGAAAGCAGCTTCTTTCCTTGTTAAATTTTTTATATAAGGACCTTGATTCTGTCACATTGTGCTTGTGAAGAAATAGAAATTTTTATCTTGAAGGGGACATATAATTTCCAAACATAGGACATAGGTTAGAAGATAAAGACCAACTTATTAATTGAACAAACTTATTTATTAGTAAAGCATTGATTAAAAATCCATTGTGCATAAGTGAGAATACTGGATACTGAAAGCCATAAACTATAAGTAAGACATTAGACTTACCTGCATGTCATTAATGTATAACAAGGGACATCAGAAATGAACATAAATGTTTATAATAAAAATCACCACAGAATTGCATTAAAGACACACCAAACAAGTATTATACAAAGTTTAAGAGGGAAGATAGTTATTGACAGGGAATAATGTGGATGGTTTCATGGAGGAAGAGGCATTCTAGTTGTTCTTTAAAGCATGGATAAGACCTCAAAAGATAAAGAGGCAATAGTAAGGAATTACAGACATAGTGAACAGTGTGGGAAAAGGCAAAGAGTCATGAAAGGAAATAATATACTAGGAGTTCAAAGCCCACACAAATATATGTGGATGGAATATAGGATTTGTAGATGATGGCATTCTTATTTTATATAAATAAGAATGGTTATACATTTTTATAAGCTTTAAAGTCTATGCATTCTAAGAATATCAATCTATCAGATAGTATTTTTTTCCTATTGCTACTTAAGAATTACGAGCCTTGTCTTCATTAGTATTTTATAAGTTTTTATCAGGATAATTTAAAAATCTGGTATTTACCATTTTACAGTTCCAAAACTAGGTGTTTATTGTTTTAAATATATTCTTCTCTTTAATCTGTGATTTCAGGGTGGCAGCAAGTTTCTTAACATATTCATAAATAGCCTTTTCTTTCATGTTAATGTGCTCAATATGATTTTGGCTGCAATACACATATAAATAAGTGTTGCTTTCATCAATTGGTTCAACATGACCTGCATTTTGACATTTGAAGCATTGGATTTTTATCTTGCATTGAAATGTTTTAAGCATTTTACACATATCAAGTTCAAATTATGTTTTAATATATTTGGAAAATATTTTATGAGATGAACAAAATGTGTATCAACCATCATTAAATACTTACTAAGCTATTTTATTTGACTTCCTCTTTATCTTTAAAGCCATTCTGTTGTTGTTGCTGTTGCTGCTGCTACTGCTGCTGCTGTTTTAAATTTGTCCTCACCAGTCAGAAGAGGACAACATTGTCAATATACCTACTTTTGGGAGCCAAGATGGCAGAGTAAAAGCAGTGACTTGCTTGAGCTCTCCCCCAAACCCCTCCAAATACCTGTAAAAATAGCTCTAAACAAATTCTAAGGCAGCAGAACCCACAAAAAGACAGAGTGAAACAAATTTCCAGTCCAAGACAACCTGGATGGTTGATAGGAAAGGTATATCACACCCGGTGGGGAGAGGAACTTGCAGTTTGACACGGGTGCATGGGCAAAACAGGCTTCAGTGAAGCTGGAGCAGGCCTCAGAGGACTGAATCATAGGCAGCTGTGGTGAATTCCAGACTTCTCAATCCACAAATGCCAAAGACAACTTAGAAGGTCAGTAGGAAAAATCTGTGACCGTGGAGAGAGAGAAGGTTGGTCCCAGTCCCAGTCCCTAAGCTTGGCCATGGGGTGGCGGCTGCTTCTGGACCTTCCAGTCCACAGACTGAGAGGGAATTGGGTGGCTGATCAGAGGAGGATTGCAGGGATCTCTTTGCTGGTGCAAGATTCTCTTGCTTTGCCCATGCTTGAATCTGGGTCACCGTTCCGGGTGGCAGTCCTCAGGTGAGGAGAAGCGCTAGGGTGGTGGAGAGGAAATCCTCCTCACAGTTCCAAGGCAGAAAAGAGTGCTTGTTGTCACTCATAGACCAGAACACAGGCCAGGAAAGGAGTAAACACCTTGCTTTTGATCATACCACCTTGGAAGGAATGAAAATTTAAAGGTCCCTAGAAGTATCTTTGAAAATAGCTGCACAAAGCCCCCGAAGCTTGGGACAATACAATATATCTCCTTTCAAAACCCAAGGAGAATATAAATTGGTTTCAAGCCCAACATGTCTTCTGGGAGGGGCTCAAGAAGAATTTTAAAATTCAAATAAGAGGTAGAAGAAAAATACAGGAAAAGAAATGAGAGGTATGCAAGAGAGAGGCAACAGCTTGGAAAAGGAAGGATAATAATCGACTGAAGAAAACAATTTCTTGAAAAATACAATTGGTTAAATGGGAAAGAGGTATAAAAGCTAACTGAAGAAAGTAATTCCATAAAAATTAGAATCAGACAAGTACAAGCTAATGACTCCATGACACATCAGATGTAGTCAAATGAAATTTTAAAAAAATGAAAAAAAAAATAGAAGAAAATGTAAAATATTTCACTGGAAAAACAAGTGACCTGGAAATAGATCCAGAAGATAAGAATTATTGCGCTACTTGAAAGTCATGATCAAAAAAAAAAAGAGCCTGGACAATATCTTTTAAAAATTTATCAAAGAAAACTGCCTTCAGGTCATAGAGTCAGAGGGCAAAATAGTCATTGAAAGAATTTACCAATCACCTCCTGAAAGAGATCCCAAAATGAAAACTCAAAGGAATATTGTAGACAAATTCCAGAATTATCAGGTGAAGGAAAAAATACCACAAGCTATATTGTGGAACCATAGTCAGGATTATGCAAGAATTAGCAGCTTCTACATTAAAGGATCAGAGGATTTGGAATATGATATTCTGGAAGGGAAAGAAACTTACTGCATCTTTATTAAGGCATCTAGAAGAGGTATACATAGAAAGAGGGTGTGGGTACAAGTTGTCTGATGAAATGATAGAAATAATTAATTAAGAGGTAAAAAAAGGATTGTACTGGGAGACAAAGAAAGGGGGAGGCAGAATAGGGTAAATTATATCACATGAAGAGACAGAACCTATTACAATAGAGGGAAAGAAGGGAGGAAGGCAAAAATAGTTTGAACCTTACTCTCACCAGATTTAGCTCAAAGAGTGAGTAACGTACACATCTGGTTGGTTATAGAAATCTATCTTATTCTATAGGTAAGTAGGAGAGGAAAGGGGAAAAAAAGAGAGAAAGGTGGATAGAAGGGAGGGCAGAGGAGAGAGAAGAAATAGTAGGGGAAAGGGGAAAGAAAAGAGAGGAGACCTCATAGAAGGGAGGACAGATTGAGGGAGGCTGTAGTCAGAATCAAAATGCTGATGAGAAGGGAGAGAGTGAAAAGTATAAAGAGGGAGGGGAACAGAATGGTGTGAAAGACACAGCAATCCTAACTGTGAAAGTGAAAAGGATGAACGCTCTTATAAAATGGAAGTGAATAGCAAAGAGGATTAAAAACTATAACCCTACAACATGTTGTTTACAAGAAACACATTAGAAGCAGAGAAATAAACAGAGTAAAGTTAAAGACTGGAGCTGAATATATAATACCATAATCAAATTAGGAGATTGAGGAATAGCTTACCTCTCAGATCTACGGAGATGTTGGCAAGAATTTATGACCAAGTGAGAGAGAGAGAGAGAGAGAGAGAGAGAGAGAGAGAGAGAGAGAGAGAGAGAGAGAGAGAGAGAGAGAATATTATAATATACAAAATGGGGGATTTTGATTACATTATATTTAATTTTATTTTTACAATAAAGAAATGATGAGGAAGCAGACTTAAGAAAAATCTGGAAAGACTTGTATGGATTGATGCTGAGTGAAGTGAGCAGAACCAGGAGAATGCTATACACAATAACAGCTACATTGTACAATGACTAACTTTGATAGACTTAGCTCTTTTCAGCAATGCAAAGATTTAAGACATCTCCAAAAGTCTCATGATGGAAAATGCTATCCACATCCAGAGAAAGAACTATGGAGTCTGAATGCAGATCAAAGCATACCATTTGCTGTTTTTTACTTCTGTTTTGTTTTGTTTCTTCTTTCTTGTGGTTCCTCCTATTGGTTCTAATTCTTCTTCAAATGTGAAAATATATTTAATAAGAATGTATATGTACAGCCTATATCAGATTTCATGCCATCTTGGGAAGGTAGGAGAAGAGGGAGGGGAAGAATTTCAAGCTCAAAAGCTTATGAAAATAAATGTTGAAATAAAAAAAAATTTTTTTAAATGAAAAAAATATGTTTTTACACAAACAAAGCCAATGCAACCAAGATTACAAGGGAATTAGAAAATTGGGAAGCATTTTTTTACAGCCAGTGTCTATGATAAATGCCTCATTTCTAGAACATGTAGAGAAATGAATCAAATTTGCAAAACTACAAGTCATTCCTCAGTTGATAAATGGTCAAAGGATATGAACAGGCAGTTTTCAGATGAAGAAATTAAAGCTATCTATAGTCATATAAAAATACTCTAAATCCCTATTTATTAGAGAAATAAAAATCAAAACAACTCTGAAGTACCACCTCACATCTGTCATATTGGCTAATATGACAGAAAAGGAAAAGATAAATGTTGGAGAAGATGTGGGAAAATTACAACATTAATGCATTATTGGTAGAGATGTGAACTGATCCAATCATTCTGGAAAATAATTTGGAACTATGCCCAATGGGTGCAAAATTGCATATCTTTTAATCTAACAACACCACTGCCAGGTCAGTATCCCAAAGAGATCACAAAAAAAGGAAAAGGACCCACATGTACAAAAATATTTATAGCAACTCTTTTTGTGGTGGCAAGGAATTGGAAATTGAGGGGACACCTATAAATTGGGGAATGGCTGAACAAGTTGTACTATATGAATATGTTGGAATATTATTGTTCTATAAAAAATTATGGACATGCAGACTTCAGAAAAACCTGGAAAGCCTTACATGAAATGATGCTGAGTGAAGTGAGTAGAACTAGGAGATCATTGTGCACACTAAGAGCAGCATTGTGAAATAACCAACTATGATAGATTTGACTCTTCTCAGCCATACAATGATCAAGACAATTCCAAAAGACTCACAATGAAAAATGTTATCCATATCCAGAGAAAGAACTATGGAGTCTGAATGCAAATCAAAGCATACTAGTTTCTCTTTAATTGTTATTTTTTTTTATTTCACAACATGACTAATGTGAAAATGTTTTTAATGTTTCAATTAATTTATTTTTAGTTTGCTACATTCACTTCCACAAGATTTTGAGTTCCAAATTTTCTCCCCATCTCTCCCCTCCCCCACCCTAAGACAGCATGCATTCTGAATACTGCTTTCCCTAATTTGTCCTTTTTTCTATCACTCTCCCCCTTCTCTTATCCACTTCCCCTTCTATTTTCCTGTATGGCAAGATAAACTTCTATACCCCATTGCCTGTATATCTTATTTTTTAGTTGTATAAAAAAAAATTTAGCATTTATTTTTAAAACTTTGGTTTCCAAATTCTCTCCCTTCCTCCCTCCCTACCCACCCTCACTGAGAAGGCAAGCCACTAAATACAGGTTATACATGTGTAGTCATGCAAAACACTTTCATAATAGCCATGTTGTGAAAAACTAGCTATATTTCCCTTCATCCTATCCCACTGCCCATTTATTCTAGTCTCTCTTTTGACCCCGTCCCTCCTCAAAAGTGTTTGCTTCTGATTACCCCCTCCTCAATTTGCCCTCCCTTCTATCACTTTTATCACCTTCTCCTCTATTTTCCTGTAGGGTAAGATAGATTTCCGTATCCAATTGAGTGTGTATGTTATTCTCTCCTTAAGCCAAATCTTATGAGAATAAGATTCACTCATTCCCTCTCACCTTCCCCCATTTCCCCTCCACTGTAAAAGCCTTTTCTGGTCTGTTTTATGTGAGATAATTTACCCCATTCTACCTCTTCCTTTCTCCTTCTCTCCATATAATCTTCTCTCATCCCTTAATTTTATTCTCCAGATATCACCCTTCATTTTCAACTCACCCTGTTCCATCTATCTATCTATCTATCTATCTATCTATCTATCTATCTATCTATCTATCTATCTATCTATCTATCTATCTATCTATCTATCTATCTATCTGTATGTATGTATATATGTATGTGTATAAGTGTATGTATATAGATAGATAGATAAATAGATATAGATATAGATATACATACATATAATTTTTTCCCTCCAACTATTCTAATACTGACAAAGTATTATGACTTACATATATCATCTTTCTATGAAAAATGTAAACAGTTCAACCTTGATAAGTCTCTTATGATTTCTCTTTCTTGTTTACTTCTTCATGTTTCTCTTGAGTCTTGTATCTGAAAGTCAAATTTTCTATTCAGCTGTGGTCTTTTCATCAAAAATGCTTGAAAGTCCTCTATTTCACCAAATGTCCATTTTTTCCCCTGAAGAATTATGTACAGTTTTGCTGGGTAGGAGATTCTTGGTTGTAATCTTATCTCCTTTGCTCTCCAGAATATTCTATTCCATGCCCTCTGGTTCCTTAATGTAGAAGCTGCTAAATCTTGTGTTATCCTGATTGTGTTTCCACAATACTTGAATTGTTTCTTTCTGGCTGCTTGCAATATTTTCTCCTTGACCTGGGAACTCTAGAATTTGTCTACAATATTCCTAGGAATTTTCCTTTGGGGATCTCTTTCAGGAAGTGATTGGTGGATTCTTTCAATTACTATTTTGCCCTCTAGTTCTAAAATATCAGGGCTGTTTTCCTTGATAATTTCTTGAAAGATTATGTCTAGACTTTTTTTGACCATGGCTTTCAGATAGTCCAATAATTTTTAAGTTATCTCTCCTGGATCTATTTTCCATGTTAGTCATTTTTCAAGTGAAATATTTCATATTATCTCCTATTTTTTCATTCTTTTGGTTTTGTTTTATTATTTTTTGATTTCTTATAAAGTCATTGACTCATTCTAAATTTTAAGGAAGTATTTTCTTCAGTAAGGTTTTGGACTTCCTTTTCCATGTGGCCATTTTGCTTTTGAAGGCATTCTTCTCCTCATTGGCTTTTGAGACTTCTTTTGCCATTTGTGTTAGTCTATTTTTTTAAGGTGTTATTTTCTTAAGTGTTTTTTGGGTCTCCTTTAGCAAGCTGTTGACTTGTTTTTCATGATTTTCTTGCATCACTCTCATTTCTCTTCCCACTTTTTCCTCCACTTCTCTTACTTGCTTCTCAAAATCATTTTTTAGCTCTTCCATGGCCTGGGACTGATTTATATTTTTCTTTGAGGCTTTGGATGTAGAAGCTTTGACTTTTTTTTCTTTTTCTGGTTGTATGTTTTGATCTTCTTTGTCACCAAAGAAAGATTCTGTGGTCTGATGTTTTTGTACTGTTTCCTCATGTTTCCAGTCAATTACTTGAGTTTTAAACTTTTTTATTAAGGTAGGAGTCTACTTCCAGTGTGGAGGATGTACTGTCCCAAATCTCAGAGGTTTTGTGCAGCTGTTTTCAGAGATACTTCTAGGGACCTTTAAATTTTCATTTCTTCCAAGGTGGTATGATCAAAGTCAAGGTGTTTACTCCTTTCTTGACCTGTGCTCTGGTCTATGAGTGACCATAAGCACTGTTTTCTGCCTTGGAACTGTGAGGAGAATTCTCTCTCCACTGCCACCATAAGCTTCCCCATGCCAACACTCCTTGCCCTAGGACTGTGACCCAGATCCAAGCTTGCACAAATCAAGAGAATCCTGTCTCAGAACCAGCAACAAGATCCCTGCAATTTCCCTCTGATCAACCACTTGATCTCCCCACCATCTGTGGGCTGAGAGCTCCAGAGGCAGCCACCACCCTGGGGCTGCACCAAGACAGGGGCTGGACCATGCTCCTTTCTCACCCAGGTCTGATAGACCTTTCCTACCAACCTTCTAAGTTGTCTTTGGCATTTGTGGTTTAAGAAGTCTGGAAACCTATACAATGGCTAGTGATTCAGTCCCCTGAGGCTTGCTCCAGGTTCACTGAGGCCCATGCTGAGCTGTGCTCCTCTGCCCACCCAGTGCAACAGACCTTTCCAATAAAACATCTAGGTTGTCTTGGGCTGGAAATTTGTTTCACTCTGTCTTATTTTGGGTTATGCTGCTTTACAATTTGTTTAGAGCCATTTTTCACAGGTATTTGGAGGGGTTTGGGAAGAACTCAAGAAAGTCACTCTCCTTTTATTCTGCCATCTTGTCTCACCTCCTCAAAAATACATTTCATGTTATTGTTCATGTATAAGTATATCAGATCAAATACTGTCTTAGGGAAGGAGGTGGAGAGAGAAGGAGAAAAAAATTTGGAACTCAAAATCTTATAAAAATGAATGCTGGAAATTATCTTTACACTTAATTGGAAAAAGATAAAATACTATTAAGTAGAAAAAAACCCAAAATTTCCCTCACTCCTGCATCAGAAGATAATGCTTATTAGACTTAGCAGAATCATAATGAACTTAAACCGTTTACATGAAAAAATTCCTGTGCAGAAGTGAATAGAGATGTATAATAAAGCAGTGAGTCATCTATCAACTTTATCTTCAAGTACAGAAGACCATTTGTCAGGAATGTTAATGAGAACATTCTTGATCAAGTAGGTTTTAGATTAGATGACCTTTGAACCCCTTTCTACTTCTGAAATTTTAAATCTATATTTGTAATTGGTCATTTTATCCTGATTTAGGGACATGAGTGTATAGGGCTGGTCAGTTTATCTATCCTTTGCCATAAGTCAAGATCTCAAATAAAATCAGGCAAAAACTTGACAATGAGAATAGGTTTCTCTCTCTGTGAATGACTTCTCATTCTATTTCATTATTAAAAGTCTTCTCTTCAGGAAGATAACACTTCTACAATATGACATCTCATTTAAAATTGTCCTTGAGGACAGTAGATAATATTGTACCTGGTTTCAACATTTGAAGACTGAAAACCCACCAAATTTTTTAATCATATTATTCAAAATAGTCTAATACATAAAATATTCAAAAATGGAAGTGAAACATTTCAAAAATGACTAACCATTTTAATATATTGTAAAATATCAATATGCTCTAAATTAAATAGTAAAATTTATATCAGTATAAACCTTGACTACTATTAGACATGAAGAACTTTCTTGTAATAGACATTGTAAAACACTGAATAGGAATAACTGAGCATGCAAAGCAATCTCTTTCCTTAGAGATTTTAGAATTGTTGCGTACAGATGCCACAGTGAAGTTATAACTACTGAGCTACAGGAACAATACTACAACTCACATTTCACATACTGATAAACTATAGGAACTCTTTATCTTAGAGAAGATCTGATGTGTTTCTTGTCACTGGAGATCTTGGGGCAATGGAAAGATGACGCATGATCATTTTTGTAATGTAGATTCCTATTAAGCTACAAGTTGGATAAAATAACCTATGGAGTCAGTTTAAATACATGGGGGAGCCATTGGATTATTGTACATATATAGCACACATGCACATCATGCATGCATACATATACTTTACAGGTATATATGGGTAAGGATATATATGTATGTGTGTACATACATGTTTATGTATATGCAAGCATAAATATAAGTGATAAAGTCTTGGACAAATGCTACAAATGGAAAATGAGTTGGATTTGTAATAAAATAAGAGGAAAGAGAGGAAGGGCTGAATTGCCTCTAAGAAATTAAAAAATGTTCTTTTAAGGATCTCAAGTTTTTCCCTGAAACCAAGTGCCATTTATTTAATACCATTTTTTTATTATGTTTCATATTTTGAGTCATGGAAAACTAATAACTCTAAAGAAATGAGAATAATAGTATAAACTATACATGTGGTAAAATCCAAGGGATGGATAGTTCATATACATCATTTGTAGGCTAAAAACTACTAACTGAGGATATCCCTCAGTTCACAGGTTATAGGAGGATACTAACAAGAATCATATGTATTGGGCCACCATCACTATGGTTGATGGGAATAATGATATCAAGATCTCATATCATTTATATATTTATAAAGAATAAACACAGTAGGATTTTTATACTGTACACTTTTCAGTTTGCTATGTATGCCACTATGAAGATATGGCATTCTTGTTTTTTGTTTTTTTTGTTTTGTTTTTTTTTAGGCAATTGGGGTTAAGTGACATACCCATGTTCACACAGCTAGTAAGTGTCAAGTGTTTGGTCAGAGGTCAGATTTGAACACAGGTCCTTCTGACTTCAGGGCCTGTGCTCTATCCACTGCACCACCTAGCTGCCCCAAGATATGGCATCCTTTAGAAGAATGGTTTTCACCCTCAGTTATTGTTGCTGTTTTCATTGTTTTATTTTGGTTGGTTTTGGTTTGGAGTGTACGTGTCTGTGTGTGTGTGTGTGATGGAAAAATTTTGCAGTTTAGTGCATATACTTATGGACATTTTCTTAATATACTTTTAATGCATAATATACAATAAAAGTACAAAGGAAACTAATAATATTGAAAAACAATTTTTAAATGTACATTAAACAATTCTGGCACATCTCAAATTAAGAACACATGATCTAGAAAATAATCTAAAAAAAAAACTCATTCAATTCTCTTGTTTCCATCAAGGATATTATTGATGTGTGTATAGATTATCATTGTGAAAGTTTAATAGAGATAAAAAGGAAACATAATTAGAAACATCAGTTGTTATTTACTTTATCTCTATACAGTTTGGGAAATTAAAGTGTCGCTTATGATTTTTTTTCTTTTCCTTAGAAATGACTCCATCTTTGATATACTTTGGAAATATTAACCTTGGAGCTTTTAAAAGTATGTTGCTCACAGCAGAATATTTTTCCCCATGTTTGTTGGGTTAGGTTGCTTTCATTCATCATCATTTCCTTCAGCTATTTGTTTTTCATTTTCAAAGAGGACCAATGACTACATAGGTTGATACCTTAATTTATGTGTGAATCAGATTTAAATGATAGAGTTGCACAAACTTGTCATACTCACTGTCTTCCAGAGTCATCAAAGTCCAGTGACAAGACAAAAATCAGAATGACTGGTGGTGGCCTGTGATGCAGTGGATTACCTTGACATCTTTGATGGCTGACCAAGCTCTAAACACTCCACAGCACCTACTTTAGCTATCTTCATGGGTTTTGGAACAAATTATTTTCATTTGCCCTCTCCACCAGGATAAGTATTCATATGCTTGGAGCAGACATCCCCTAACTCACCAATGGATTTGTGGCTCACTGCTTATCCTCCACCTGGTTTAACCCATCTGCTGAGATGTTTACTGGGTGTGATCACTGCACATGTTGCAGCTTTTTGGAACCACAAGTGAGAGATGGGTAAAAGTGGACACCAAAGGTGGATGAGCAGCCCTGAAAATGGATTATTAAACTCTCCATAGTATATTAGGTCAGGAGGTATTAGAGTATAACTCTAGTGGTTTCACTATCATTGCTGATGAGAAAAAAAACAATATAGGTAGTCTAGTAGATAAGTTCCATTTCATATCTCTGTGATTTTATCCCTTCTGGTTTCATGTACAAATGTTTTTGTGATGATCTGGTTATGATATACCTAATGTCAACATCCTTGCAAGAAAATTCACTCCATAAATCTTTTGACATTTTATGGAGACAGTTTAAAATATTTTTCCATCATACTCTATAACATATTGAACATGAACTAATACTCTAAACTTGGGCTATTGTTGGGGGCTAAACTGGGGATGCCACATCCCTTCCTCTAAAAAACCTGATACTATTTCTGAGGACTTTTGACCTTGTTATGGTAATGGGAGTCTGTTAAGGGAACTCTTTAAGTAATGATGATTAAGGGGGAAAATGTCAACATCAGTTCTTTCTACTTCCAATTTTTTTAACACCACGTTTAAGCAGGTCATGTTTGTGTTGGTGTAATCATATGCTACATATTTTTTCTAGTATATCTAGACTATCAAGCATACCTAAAGCTTGAAGGGCCAGAATATTCCTTTAATTGTCCTACCAGATGTAGATTCAACTGATAGAGAAAGGTCTTACCATTAAAGACTCAACTGTATTCATAAGCAGACACTCAGTCAACTTGGTAACAGGCACCAAGGATCACTATTACACACAAAATTACCTTTGGGAAGAGAAACAAATGTTTCATGTAATCACTTTCCCATGCATCTTCATATTGAAGAAAACAAAAAGGACCAATCATGTCAGGATAAATGTTCAAGGATCTAATACATTGTAATAATACTTCCCAGTCCCTGGAAGCCTACCTGAGTCTTAATCTGTTAAAAAAAAATCAACTAAATCTTTAATAAGTCTTAAAAAAAAGCAGTCAGTCCATTAGCTACATTCTCTGCTCTTTCTACTTCTTATATCTACCCATTGTATGCCATTTCCACATCCCTATTATGGCAATACAATCAACTCATTTTCTAGTAATTCAGCTCTCTCCCCTGACATAGTGGTGCCCTAGTATACTATTCCCAGTTTCACTTCTTCCCATGGCAATTATGTTAACAACATCTTACCTGTATCTTTTCATCTGACTCTCTTTTGGAAGGTGATATCCATGGTTTAAAGGTATGAGGCATCTATGTATTCTACAGGTTCTTTTTGGAAGTAGCCAGGATTTCTTCATTCTCCCTTTAATAGGTACACCAATGAGATGTGTATTTTACCCTGGATGTTCTTACGTATTATTTCAACATTAGTATTTTTTTTTTACCTATGTATAAATAACTCCTACATAATGAGGGAGATGAAAAGATAAATAGAACTCAATTTATGACACAGCAATATTCAATGACTATACCTACCAGTAGTGTCCTATTGTCATTCTTAGTCATTATATAAGTGTGGTTCTGGGTTCTAGAATACAGGCCCAATTACATGTTACATGCATTAACTGGCCAGTGCTTCAGATCTGGTGTTGAATCTACATGTGTCAGCTGTGGAAGGTAGGTGGTGCAATAGATATAGCACTGGGTCTGGAGTTAGGAAAACCTGAGAGCCAATCAGACTTCGGATACTTACTAGCCATGTGAACCTTGACAAATCATTTCATTTCTGTCTGCCTCATCTTTCTCAAATGTAAAATGTGGAAATGTAGCACCTTCTTCCCAAAATTGTTGTGAGAATCCAATGAGATAATATTTGTAAAGCACTTAGAAACACTACTGGTAGATAGTAGGTGCTTAATAAATACTTATTCCTTCTTTCCTCAGCCAATCAGTCAAGCTAAGTTCAAAGACGACCATTCCAGAAGGGTAAATTATATATAATGATTTTTAGCCAAAATTACTCATAAAGTCTGTATATTAATGTATCAAAAAGTTATGACACTAGTTGCATTTTAGAAATTTTGAAGTACAAAGTGGCCTTAATATAGAATTGAATAAAATAGTATAAAAAGGACAAAAAAAGATGAGGTATGGACAATTCCAAGATAATATCTGACCTGGGAAATAATGGAAGTCTTCCTGGAGGAGGTGACCAAAGAGGTGACTTGGGCCACCAAGGATAGTTGAAATTGTAAAGATCTTGAATGAAAGGAGAATTATATTCAGAAAGAATGCAAATGCATTCTCAAACCTTAACTTTGCAGAAGTTCCTAAAATGCAATTTATTCCAAACAATAATTGAACAAGAATCTTCCCTCAGATGTGTCTGACAAAAGTCACCAAGCCTGTATTGAATATTTCTAGTGATAAAGAATCCACTAACTCCTAAGACAGCCCATTTCAATATTATATAATCTTAATTATTCGGCAGCTTGTATTTATCAATATTCAAAAATATGCCACTCTCTTATTTTCATCTTCTGGACTAAGAAGAACAAATATAAAACCCACTTCTACATGGAGTCTTCTGAAATACTTTCAAACATCCTCTCCTTCCTAGTCTTTTATTTTCCACAAAAAATATCCCTAGTTCTTGCAACTATTCATAATATGAAACAACATCTAATCCAATGGCTACATAATTGCGCTCTTCTGGGCATCCTCTAATTTAGCAATGTCCTACATAAAACAAGATATTGACAATGCTCCAGATGTAGTAAGATCATGGCACAATAGAGTGGGATTATTATCTTCCTCAGTCCCACCTGCACACCTCTATATATACAGCCCAAAACAAATTAGTCTTGTTGGCTGTATTATCATATGATTGACTCATGATTTTGCAATACACTTAAATATAATATCTAATTTTTCCATCACACACTATTGTCTAACTATGCCTCCCCAAACTGTACTTTTACAGTCAATTTTTGAAACTAAATATAGGACTTTACATTTAACCTCATTAAATTCAATTTTGTTAGATTCAACCTATCATTCTGACCCATTGAAGGCCTTTTGTGTCCTGACTGTCATCCAACATTTTAGTGATCACTCCTACTTCTGAGTCATCTGCATCTCTTTCTCCATCTGTTTCTTCTCCATTAGACAGTTTCAGACAGAGTGGAAACCCTCCAGGGTAGAAAGAATCAATAAGAATGGTCAACATAGAATACCTATGTTTTTGGCAGCCATTAAGGGAGGCACTTGAAATAATTGTCTAAAATATTTTTGATAATTTATGAAATAACATTATTCCTAAGGGAGTGATATTTGGTGATTCATCACTGTACCATTTAAAAATCCTGCAAGTAAAAAATTGGGAGTTGGAGTTAAGGCCTACTTATTTTTTCTTTCTCTGACCTGTTTTCAGCTGTTTCAGTAAAGTGATGATAGGTTTCAAATCTGTCAAACTTACACTTTCTAAAAAAGATAGGTTTTCCTAATCTATTAGTCTATGTATGCATTTACATATCACCTATCACTGTAATACCTAGGTGTCCTGACAGCATATGATTTCAGAAAAAAATATATGGAAAGAAAGGAAGAATATAAGATATTGTATAAATGTTGGCATGAGGAAAAAGAGATCAGATCTATGCTAAGGTTACTACATAAGTTAAAAAAATTAAAAGTAAAATATTTAATGCTTATTAACATTTATTACCTCACAGTGTAGGATAAATTTAGCCTCCTTCATGACAGTGGTCTTTTCATTCTATATAAGCTAATTATATTGGTTAACTAGCTTCATTAATAGAAGCATATGTTCCAAAGCGCAGGAGATAATTGCCCAACTGTCCTTCCCTCCAGTTAGAGCACATTGGTAGTATCTTAAAAAAATTTTGGTGACACATTTTATTTTATTTTTTTATTGTTTTTTAAATTTTTAACAAGTGTTTTTAAAACTTTGGGTTACAAATTTTCTCCCTCCCTCCCTCCCCACCCACCCTCATTGAAAAGGCAAGCATCTCCATACAGGTTATAGATGTGTAGTCATGCAAAACACTTCCATAGTAGTCCTATTGTGAAAAACTAAGTATATTTCCATTCATACTATCCTACCCCCCATTTATTTTATTCTTTCTTTTGACCCTGTTCACCCTTAGAAGTGTTTGCTTTTGATTATCCCCTCCCTCAATCTGCACTCCCCTCTATCAACCCCCTGCTCTCTTGTCCCCTTCCCCCTTTATTTTTCTGTAGAGTAAGATAGATTTCCATATACCATTGTGTATGTTATTCCCTCCTTAGGCCAAATCCTATGAGAATAAGATTCACTCATTCCCTCTCACCTTTCCCCATTTCTCCTCCACTGTAAAAGCCTTTTCTTGTCTGTTTCATGTGAGATATTTTACCTCATTCTACTTCTCTCTTTCTCCTTCTCCCAGTATAATCTTCTCCCACCCCTTAATTTTATTTTCCAGACATCACCTCTTCATCTTCAACTCACCCTGTGTGATCCATCTATCTATCTATACAAACATAATTTTTTCCCTCCCATTACCTTAATACTGACAAAGGACTCATGAGTTACAAATATCATCTTTACCTGCAGGAATGTAAACAGTTCAACCTTAATAAGTCAATTATGATTTGTCTCTCCTGTTTACCTCTTCCATGTTTAATTTGAGTCTTGTATTTGAAGGTCAAATTTTCTATTCAGCTCTGGTCTTTTCCACAGGAATGCTTGAAAGTCCTCTATTTCATTGAATTACCATTTTTTTACCCTGAAGGATTATAGTCAGTTTTGCTGGGTAGGTGATTCTAGGTTGTAGTCCTAATTCCTTTGCCCTCTGCAATATCATACTCCATGCCCTAGAAGCTGCTGAATCTTGTGTTATCCTGATTGTGTTTCCACAATACTTGAATTGTTTTCTTCTAGCTGCTTGCAATATCTTCTCCTTGACCTGAGAATTCTGGAATTTGGCTACAACATTCCTGGGAGTTTTCCTTTGGGGATCTCTTTTGGGAGGTGATCGGTGGATTCTTTCAATTTCTATTTTGCCCTCTGGTTCTAAAATGTCAGAGCAGTTTTCCTTGATAAGTTCTTGAAAAATGATGTCTAGGCTCTTTTTTTGATCATGGCTTTCAGATAGTCCAATAATTTTTAAGTTCTCTCTCCTGGATCTATTTTCCAGGTCAGTTGTTTTTCCAATGAGATATTTCACATTCTCTTCTATTTTTTCATTCCTTTGGATTAGTGTTACAGTGCCTTGATTTTTCAAATTGTCCCTCTCTTCCAATTTCTCCATTCTAATTTTTAAGGAAGTATTTTCTTCAGTAAGCTTTTGGACTTCTTTTTCCATTTGGCTAAGTTTACTTTTAAGGGCATTCTTCTCCTCATTGGCTTTTTGGACCTCTTTTGCCATTTAGGTTAGGCTATTTTTTAAGGTGTTATCTTCTTCAGTATTTTTTGGGTCTCTTTTAGCATCATTCTCAGTATTTCCTCTGCTTCTCTTACTTGCTTCTCAAAATCCTTTTTGAGCTCTTCCATGGCCTAAGACCATTCATATTTTTCTTGGAGGCTTTGGATGTAGGAGATTTGGCTTTGTTGTCTTCTTCTGGTTGTATGTTTTGATCTTCTTTGTCATCAAAGTAAGATAATATAGTCTCACTCTTTTTGTGCTGCTTACTCATGATCCCAGTCAATTACTTGAGTTATAAACTCTTTGTTAAGGTAGGAGTCTGTTTCTAGTGTGGAGAATGTACTGTCCCAAGCTTCAGGGGTTTTGTATAGCTGTTTTCAGAGCTACTTCTAGGGACCTGTAAATTTTCAGTTCTTCCAAGGTGGTATGATCAAGGGCGAGGTGTTTACTCCTTTCCTGGCCTTTGCTCTGGTGTATGAGCACTCTTTTCTGTCTTGGAATTATGAGGAGGGTTTCTTCTCCACAGTCACTACAAGTTCCACCATGCAAGCATTCCTCCTTGCCCCAGCACCACCACCCAGAACTGTGACCTAGATCCAAGCATGGGCAAAGCAAGAGAATCCTGCACCAGCAGAGAGATCCCTGCAATCTCCCTCTGATCAGCCACTGGCTGAGCTGAGACCACTGGCTTCTCTCTCTCCCCAGTGACACTGACTTTTCCCACTGACCTTCCAAGTTGTTTTTGGCGTTCATGGATTTAGAAGTCTGGAAACCACCACAGTTGCCCGCGATTCAGTCTTTTGAGGCCTGCTCCAGGGTTGCTGTGGCCTGAGCAGTCATGCCAAACTGCGCTCCTCTCCCAGCCCGGCATGATATACCTTTCTGATCAACCATCCAGGCTGCCTCGGGCTGGAAATTTGTTTCACTCTGTCTTTTTGTGGGTTCTGCTGCTTCAGAATTTGTTTAGAGCCATTTTTTAGAGGTATTTGAAGGGGTTTGAGGGAGAGCTCAAGCAAGTCACTGCTTTTCCTCCACCATCTTGGTCTTGGTGACACATTTTAGAAAGACAATCAGCTAAATAGAGAATTTCCAACATTCAGGATCAGTATGGTAAGGCAGTAACATTGTCCTTTGAGAGAAAAAAAATGTATATTTGTGTGTATATAAGTGAATTTGTGTTCATCTATACCTCTATACACATGTTATATATGTGTGTGTTGTATATGTATGTGAAGAAATATATATGTGTGTACATGTAATTGTGTATATATGTGTATATACATGTGTGTATATATGTATGTGCGTATACACACACATACTCATCTATATATAGATGATACTAGGAAAAAAGATGATGAATGAGAGAATATAAAAAGGAGAGAAAAGAGGGAAACTGGGCAGATAAATAGGTAAAGATTGGTTACAAGGAGTGTCTGGTTAACTATCTACAAGTTGACTGATTTGGAGGAAGGTTTTTTTTTCCTTTTACTTTTTTTTGTGGCCTTTGGTTTCCTAAATATGAAATAGGAGAGTGGAATACATGATCTCCACTACCTCTATAGTTGCTTTTATCTTGAATATTCTGACATTATGTAAAAGGCAGAGTGCTTTAGTGGGAGACATTTGCAACAACATAGATGGTGACCAACATAGGTGTCACAGACTTAATACAACTGAAAGAGATGTTTAATGATTTTTGAGAACTATTTGCAAGGCTGCTCAGTGGTAGAAAGAGTCTTTTTCCATCAATATCTGTATATTACGTCTTAACCTTCCTGCTAAGCACCTGATTTAATACATGTTTTCACTCTCTGAGCTTTTTATCCCTTTTGAGTATGCAGTTGTATCTCTTAACTTTTGTGTTAATTACATCTTGTTTCAAGGCCCTTCTCTCTGATTTCACTTTTTGGGGATGTTTATTTACAGATGACAGCTTTTTTTTTCCACTAGACCCAACTGCTTTATTCTTCTTTGAAGGAACCAGTGCCAAAGAGCTAGTTGTAAGTGTATTTCTTTTGCCAGCTGCGAAAGTCAACGGACCCCTTTTGTATTTAGCAAGCTAAAAGCGGATGTGGCCCAAACAGTATTTTCAGATTGTCATATAAATAATTTCACAAGGCTTAAGACAAGAGAGAATTTTTTAAAGCTGTGAAATAATGATAGCCTCCATCCTTCCTTATGTGTGCTTGGTGTCAGATCTATCCAAGACATCTTATAGAGGGTTGGTATAGCTGCCCTACTGCAGGGGGATTAATTATCAGCTAGAATGGTAAAGGATTTGAGGTGTGAAGATGGCTTGTTGACAAAGAGCTGTGGTTTGGCCCTACCTTGCCACTTTAAAACTTAAAATAAGTAGAAAGAAGGAGTTCTGAGACCCCCTAGAAAATACCTTGATAAACAGCAGCTATTCAGTCCCCAACTGACAGGTGCATCAGAATACTTTGTATCTAATATATATAAGATGTTATCTAATATATATAAAATGTTGTAAATATGCACAGATAATATACACGTGTACATATATATAAATATATACACTATATATATATATATATAAAACCATACACATACATGATAATGAATGGTTTATACATTGCCATATGCAGCATACATTTGTGTACATTTATTGAATGCATATTGTATAAGTACATATCATTTCAGAGGCAATATAGGGCAATGGATCAAATATTGGACTTGGGAGGCAGGAAGATGTGTTTCTGAATCTCCCTCAAATCCTTACTAGCTTTGCAACCCTGGCAAGTTGCTGAACCTCTTTAAGCCTCAGTTTCTTCATCTTTGAAATGAGGGAGCTGATCTCAGTGAACTGTTCTAGCCTTTGGTCTATTATCCTGTGATCTTAGGATTGTTGCTGCCATCAAGGAGTTACACTTCAGTAGGAAAAAAAAAGAAGCATAAAGTAAAATAACTGAAGATTAATGAACATCCATTTTATGGATAAAAATCATACATGTTTTCATCAGTGCAGATCACAAATCTTAGAATGAGATCAATTTCTCCTCATTGATGTAGTTGATAGTATTTGTTTCATATTCATAATGGATCTTCAAGAACTAGTTTTATTGGAAAAAAAATCCCCAAATGGAAAATCTCCATGATTTTAGTTAACCTGAATATTAGACAACAGCTTCATAGTTGAAGATTTGAAGTCATTCTAGTTTGATACTACAGTGATGCATGGGAGGCTGATTACAATGGAAGAATTGATAGTGAAAGGTAAAACATGTCTGATTAAGTACCATGTGAATACTGGTAATGCTAAGTGGATCAGGATTTCAGGGCTCTTCTTATGGAAGAGAAAACTGCTTCAGCTTTCTTCATATGGATACTTTTATTTCTGATTATATGTTTAGCACATATTGACAAGATAGACTGTGGAGAAGAGAAAAGACAGGGGACCCAAAGATAAATTTATGCCCTTATTCACAATCTGGGTCAATGACAAAAAGGAGGTTGATTTATTTAGTAGAATATTTTCTCCTATTATTAGTTAGATTTTGCTCTTTTCTCTAAGAAATATATGTCTAGACCATTATTACCATCCTGATTCAGTGCTTAGTGTAAGTAAGCTGTCATGATTACTCTTAGGAATTCTTGGACTTCTGGGAGTCAAGAAGAAGTAAGTCACTTTTACTCTCCCTTATTGACATCTGAAAGCCCAGAAAATATCACCCCAGGAAAAACCATGGAATGACTGAGCCAGAAGAAAGATGGGGTGCAGCAGTCTTATAGACCAGGAAGTTAGGGAGATTAATAAGAAAAGCCTCTCTCACTCTGGGGGAAGGGGGAGTAGTACAGGAGACATCCCAATAAACCAGCAGCAAGCCCCACCTCAGCAAACAAGGGGGAGATCCTAAGCCTCTGGGTGGTGGAGTTGGCAAGCACCAAAACCAGGAGCTCCCAAGTGCCTCAGCACAGGCAGTGGACCCGATAAACACCAGATTGGAAAACTACCCCTTGCACTGGCATTCTTCAGCAGCCAAATCTGGTGCTTCCTCACAACTCCAGGTTGGCAGACATCTTCCAGCAGCCAAACATTTGAGTGCTTTAAAGAAGCCTAGGTGAGCAGGAGTCCTCCAGGGGCTTGACTCCTCACCCCACCCCAAGGGCTCCAGTGCTGCTGACCTAGCACCAGATAAGCTGCCAGACCCCTAGAGCCTCCAGCTGCTGCCACCTGTGAGGTCAGTGTTCCCTGCACTCCAGCAGGAGAGCTCAACTTTAAAAGCCAGGAAATAGGCAAACCCCATGAGCAGAAGGCAGAAATGGACAATGACCATAGATTTTTTCCATGGGGACAGGGAAGATCAAAACGCAAATTCAGAAGAAGTCAACACCATCAATTTATACACATCCAAAACCTTAAAGGGGAATATGAACTGACCTTCAGTCCAAAAAGCCTTCTTAGAAGACCTCAAGAAGGATTTTAAAAGTCAAATAAAAAGAGATAGAAGAAAAATTAGGAAAAGAAATGAGAGATATGCAAAAGAAAGTAAATACCTTGGAAAAGGAAGGACAAAGGTTGACTGCAGAAAACAAGTCTTTAAAAAACACAATTGACCAAATTGGAAAAAAAAGTACACTGAAGAAATCAACTCCTTAAAAAGTGAAAAGGACCAAATGGAAAAGGAGGTACAAAATCTAATAGAAGGAAACAATTCATTAAAAAATAAAATCAATCAGGTGGAAGCTAATGACTCTATGAGATATCAAGAATCAGTCAAACAGAAACAAAAGAATGATTAAATAGAAGAAAATGTAAAATACCCTCTTGGCAAAACAACTCACCTGAAAAATAGATCCTGGAGAGACAATTCAAAATTATTAATCTACCTGAAAATCATGATGAAAAAAAAGAGCCTGGACAGCATCTTTCAAGAAATCATCAAGGAAAACTGCCTTGAGGTTCCAGAACCAGAAGGTAAAATAGTCATTTAAAGAATCCACCAATCACATCCTGAAAGAGATCCCAAATTGAAAACACCAAGGAATATTGTAATCAAATTCCAAAATTAGCTGGTCAGAAATAAAATACTACAAGCAGCCATAAAGAAACAATGCAAATATCATGTAACCACAGTCAGGATTACTCAGGATCTTATGACTTCTACATTAAAAGATCAGAGGACTTGGAATATGTGTAAGGCAAAGGAGCTTGGAATACAACCAAGGATCAACTACCCAGCAAAATTGAGCATAATCTTTCAGGGGAGGAGATGGACATTCAATGAAATAAGGGACTTCCAAACCTTCCTGATGAAAAGACCAGAGCTCAAAGGAAAATTTGATCTTCAAATACAGGATCAAAAGAGGCACAAAAAGGTAAACAGAAAAGAAAAACAACAACAACAAGGTATTAATAAGGCAAACTGTTTATATCCCTACAAGGAAAGATGACACTTGTAACTCTTGAGAAGTATATTGTCATTATGACATTTAAAAGGTTTATACATAGATAGAGGGCATGGGTATAAGTTGACTTTGATGTGATGATAAAAAATCTAATTAAGTGGTGAAAAAGGATTGTTCGGGGAGAACATGAAAGAAGGAGACAGATGAAGGTAAATTATTTCAAATAAAGGGGCACAAAAACCTATTACAGTAGAGGGAAAGAAGGGAGGGAGATGAGTATTGTTTGAACCTTACTCTCATCAGATTTGGCCCAAAGAGGAAATAACATAATCCTTTAGGTAGAGAAATCTAACCTGTCCTATAGGAAGTAGGAGGGTAAAGGGGAAACAAAAGGGAGGGGCCAAGTAGAAGGAAGGGCAGATAGAGGGAGTTGGTGGTCAAAAGCAAAACTCTAGTGAGCAAGGAAAGGGACAAAGGAGAGAAAAAGGCACAATTAGGGGGAGGGGAAATAGGATGGAGAGAAAGACACATATAGTAATCATAACTGAATGTGAATGGAATGAACTCTTCCACAAAACAGAAGTGGATAGCAGAATGGATTAAGAACCACAATCCTACAATATGTTGTTTAAAAACCTGGAAAGACTTCTATGAGCTGGTGCTGAATGAATTGAGCAGAACCAGGAGAACATTGTCTACAGTAACAGCCGTGTTGTGTGATGACTGATTTTGATAGAGTTACTTAGGTCTTGTCAGCAATGCAAGGATCTTAGACAACTCCACAAGACACATGATGGAAAATGCTATCCACATCCAGAGAAAGAACTTTGGAGTCTGAATGCAGATGGAAGCATACTGTTTGCTTTCCTTTTCTTTTTTGTTTTGTTTTATTTCTTCTTTCTCGTGGTTCTTACCATTAGTTCTAATTCTTCTTTATATCATGTCTAATGTGAAAATATGTTTCATATGTATGTATATGTAGAGTTTATATCAAGTTGCATGCTGTCTTGGGGAGGGAGAGAAAGTTTAAAAGTTAAAATCTTATGGAAGTGAATGTTGAAAACTAAAAATAAATAAATTAATTATAAAGTTGAAGAAAAAAAAAGAAATTCTCCTTGTCATACTACCCTGGCACAATGCTTCCATCAACATTGAGAAATCAGTGCTGTGAGGTCATGGACTTTGGGTCAGAGAAGAACTTTGAAGACACAGCCCTGCTGGATGCAATAGGATGGGATTTTTAATCTCATAACATTTTGTGAAATTAACATTTAATCTCATAACATTTCATCTCATAACATTTCATCTCATAACAATATCCATGGTGACCCAATGGATAGAGTATTGGGCCTGCAGTCAGGAAGACTCATTTTCCTGAATCCAAATATGACCTCAGACACTTACTAGCTGTTTAACCCTGGGCAAGTCACTTAACTGTCTCAGTTTCCTCATCTATAAAACTAACTAGAGGAGGAAATGTCAAACTACTACAGTATCTTTGCCAAAAACAAAATAAAACAAATAAAAAGTTGAGGTGTGAAGCATCAAACATGACTGAAAATGACTAACAACTGAAACATTTAGAGTTAGAAGGGATCTTTAAGGTCATATCTTTTTTTGTTGTTTTGTTTTTGTCTTTGTTTTTGCAAACTGAGGCTCATAGTAATAGATTGATTTGTCTAAGTTCACACTACCACTCCTACTACAACTTATATGTATATGACACTTTAAAATTTGCAAAGAGTTTTACAAACATTAACTTATTATTTTTAAAATAACTGAAAAGTTGACATCATTATCCTTCTTATTACTGAAGGATACTAGGGTCAAATGACTTCTTTATGATCATGAAGCTAAAAAATATACCGGATTGTAAAATTCGAAATCTGGGCCCTACTGGTTTTAAGTTTGTAACAGACCTGAGGTCTTCTGACTCAAAATACAAGACTTTTTAGATACAGAACTGGTAGAAAAATTTCATATATATATATATATATATATATATATATATATAGATACATACATACATACATACATACAGTTATACATGTAAATTATATATGAATGTGTATTATGTTTATATGTATATATGCATATGTATAGCATGTATAGATATTCAGATATAGTGAATGTTTAAATTCTGTGACCTTTACTTTGTTAATTAATCAATTAAAACAGTTGTTAAGCAATTTCTATATATCAGTGTAAGGCACTGGGGGAACAAAGACAAAAACAAAAAAACATTCCTTGTATTCAAGGAGTTTAGAAAGTAACTGGAAACATATATATAGCTATAGATATAAATATATAGATAAGATATACACCTACATATATACATTCACATGTGTATATGTATGTACATATGTGTATATATGCAAATAGATAAACATAGGTACAAAGTGATTTATAGGAAAGGCACAAGAAGCTCAAGGGATCATGAAAGATCTGATAGTCTATAGCTATGGACATAGACCCCATGTCCCAATATTTCTTCTTCATAAATATGGCATGTGTATACATACATATATACATACATGTATGTATATATGTATGTATGTATGTATGTATGTATGTATGTATGTGTATGTGTATATGTGTGTGTATTCAGTTAACCTAAAAACTTGAGTCAACTTGTGCTAGTTTTTGACTATTTCTGTGATGGATTTAGCCATAATACTGTATTTGTATAATACTCTACTGCAATAATTAGCTCATTTTGAGCCAAAAGGACAATATTATTGACATTAAGGACCACTTGGTTCCTTCCTTTTCAGCTACAGGGAGTTTATTTTAGATAAAAAGTTCTGAGTTCAGTAAAAATTGCTCTTAGCCTCCAATTAAGCAAATTGCTAACACCTAAGAAGAGGTTGGGCTCTCCGCCTAGTATTGCATTTATACCTTTCTCTAGTTAAACCCTGACCTTTTCCTGGTTGAGGCAAAATTCAGTTTACTGGAAATATTTGGTTAATGAAATAGCAAATTATTGTATACTGTCTATGAATATACAGGTATCAGAAAGAGATATGGCAAGAATTGAGCTTTTCTTGGTACTTCCCTCACCCTATATTCTTTGTACTAAGATATCTGTAGAACCAACTATTTTCTTCTCAATACCTCCCTTCTCTGCTGCACATCAGTCTTCCATTTGCTCTTCAGAGGTGAGGTGCTTGATTCCATCTATAAAAGTTATATCTTTTGAATCTCTGTCTCTGTCTCTGTCTGTCTCTTTCTCTGTCTCTCCCTTCTGAGATAGCATCTTGCTTTGATAAAAGTTCTAGGGCATGGGTTTGATTGATTTAGACAGGTCCAGGTCCTATTTAAACATTAGATTCAATCAAAAAGTGTTCTAATCTAAAAAAAATATAATTAATTTTAAATGTGTGATCTAATAATTGGAGCGCTTCCCTTACAATTTTCCCACATATAATTTGTTGCTAAAACTATATAGGGAGACTTCCAAGATGGTTGCTGGAATGAGAGATAGGCAGCCTCGCTTCCTAATACTTACTATAGCAATAGCCCATGTTTGTACCATGTTATAATTATTAAGAAATTAAATAAAAACTATAATAAATGAACCTTTCACCCAAAACTATATTAAAAGTCAGCCAGAAACCCATAGGAAATAATGATAGAAAAGACTGCAAACCCAACAACCCCCACAAAGTCAAGCCAGTGTGTGCGTGCATGCATGCGTGTGTGTGTGTGTGTGTGTGTGTGTGTGTCTGAGTATTGGTATGTGTGTATGCATATGTGTGCATGCATGAGTGAGTCTTTGTATGTGCATATTTATTCAATAACATGAAGGATTTTCATTTACCTTGCCAGTATAGAGTGGTGATGAGTATGTCATGGGTAATTCAATTCAATTTGATTCAATTCGATTCAATTCAATAAACACTTATTAAATAACCAAGAGCTGGCAATTACCAAACTACTTGTGTGATGGTTATGTCTTTAAGGTCAGAAGAATGACCATAACTATTAATACTTAAATGTCATTAGTCCCAACTTTACAAAAAGGGGCTACACAAGTCCTTCTTGTTGAATCTGAGGGTTATTTTGTTGTGAATTCATTGATTACTAGTATTGATTTGACTGACTTGTCTGGCCCAATAATTTCCTTATTCCTCCATCACTGTGCTATGGGTGACCTTCGTCAAACTGCTTATTTTTCTGAGGAAAATAACCTTGAGAATCTATGAGGGATGTTTGAAAGAGTGATAGACATAGTCAAGAGACCTAGGTTCAAAGTGTTCCCTGATACAACTAGTGTGGAAAAAACACTTGAACTCTGAGGACCACCATTTCCTCATTTGTAAAACATGATGAATGCCTAGAGTGCGGTCACAGATGTAGAGCTGAAAGTGACTTTAGAGGTCATTTATTCCAAAACTCTTATTTCACAGATGAGGAAAATCAAGGACCAGGGCAATTAAGTAAGTGACTTGCGTAAGTGATTTGATGAAAGTCACAGAATTGCTTGAGTTTTTATTTAAATCATATCTTCTGACTCCAAATATAAGGCTTTTTTCCCCCATTTTATGCTAGGTTGTCAATGGAGAATCATATAAGAAAATGATCATAAGCAATTTGTGAATCTTGAAGTGACATATATATGTATATATATACATACACACATATATACATACACACATATACACATACACACATATACACATACACACATATATACACATGTGCATATATCATATATACATATGTATATTTTGTATACATGTATGTATGTTTTGCTGTTTTGCGGTTGTGTCTGACACTTCATTACCCAGTTTGGGTTATCTTGTCAAAGATATTATAGTTGTTTGTCATTTTCCTTCCCCAACTCATTTTATAGGTGAGAAAATTGAGTCAAACAGGGTTGAGACTTGCCCTGGGTCATATAGCTAGTAAACATCTGCAGCCTGATTTGAACTCGGGTCTTCTTGAATCTAGGCCTAGTGCAGTATCCAGTGCACCTTCTAGCTGTCTCTATATCTATATTGGTATACACATATAAATGTGTATATACATATATGTGTGTATATATGTGTATAAACATGTATGCACACACACATATATGCTATTGCCATTAGTTTAACTATCGTTGACAGCAAAAGTAAAAAGTATTCCTATATGGCCAATGTTATGGAAAGAATTATTTAGATTTACAGCTGGAAGAGACTGCAGAGGGTATGTAATTTTAGAGGTAAGGAAACTAAGGAAAGAGGTTTAATGAATGCCCCGAGGTTATAATAGTTAGTCAGTAGCAGAAATGGGATTGTAAGCCACATGATCTGACTATAGATACACCATTCTTTTACTATATCTCAATACCTCTATGCAAAGATACATATAGTCATTCTTTTGGTGGACCCTCCTCTTTTTTTCTCATTATGACTTCTCTTATACTTCACAGTGTCCTATCTATGACTCTTAAAAATACTTTTTAAACACAAAGCAGCAGAGGAAAAAGAGAGAAAGAAGTCTTCTTAGTCTAATCAATTTTTTTTATTAACTTGTGCTGTGACCAGTATTTCAGAGATATCTGAAACCCACCGACATCTATAACTCCTTTTTGCCATTGTCCCATATTTTGAGCAAAAATATTGCACTTCCTTCTTTTTTTTCTTTTCTTTCTTTTTTTCAGTATTTTTTTGGGGGGGCAGTCATTTCCTCAATAAGACTTCTGGTTAGTAAGGCAAGGAAATTAGTTTGCATAAATCAACTACATTGTTGACTTGCTGGGGTCTTCTGTTGAATGAGGAAAGCAATAAAAATGAAATAAGGGCAATCCCTTACATCACAAGGTTTTCTTTGTTGTGCACGAAGGAACTGAGGAGTAATCAGAATGAGTATACAGAAGTCTGTATACTCATATCTTCTTCCTATCATAGTATTAATTAGCTTCTCTAATTGATATCCTGGTGCACCAAGTAATTATTTTGTCTATAATGCAAGTGAGTCACCACATTTTATTTAGCTATCATTCTTTTAAGGATAATGAACTGTAACAGTGGTTCACTAAGTGTGAAAGTCACACACCTATCCAGATGTTTTACTTGCTATTAATGTAAAGCACTTCTCCCCCTTTTAAAAGCTAAGAGTTGAGAGTTATTATTATGACCCATAGATAGTCACAATGAAAGCTGTTATTTTTAAGATACTTTTCCCTTTCTTGATATAAGGGGATCACAATGAATGAACATTTCATGTGAATTTAGGATTCAGCTCTTTCTAGATTCAAAGGTACTTTCAACCATTTTTACTTCTTACACAATCCAACCAGCATGTTACATTCGCCCTCCCTAGCTGCATCCACCCAAAAAAGCATTATGTGTTATGGAAAGGAAAATGAAATAGTAAAATTATGAAAGACTCATTTCTCCTTTGTTCCTGGTGATATATTTCTTCCAATGGAATTAAATTAAAAATGTATTTCATTCAGTTTGAAAAAAAACATATATTCTGATTAACTTAAAAAAATCCACATTATTTGAGATTTGTTCTTTTTAACCATACAAGGGAAACAAATATTCCTTGTCTTATTTTGCTACATACATACATACATACATACACACATGCACACACACATACAGAACCCAATCTTAACTATTTGTAGTACTAAAATTTCCTTATTTTCCATGTAGTTCTGACTTGAGAATTAAAAAAAAAAGTCCAACAAGCACCTTATCGAAACCAAAGCATTGACATAGAGGGAAGTAAATGTGACATTAGAGAACTCATGTCAATAGAAACATAAGATGGTGAGGAATTCAGGAAATTCTTTTGCTTGAATAAAAGTGACATCCATAGCAGCATTAATTATGGGGAAAGGAGACACTGATATTTCATCTAGTTCAACCTTTTCATTTTATTAACAAAGAAACTAGAACACAGAGGTATTAGATAATTTGCTCAAGTTCATGTACTGGGATATTTGAATCCAGGTCATTTGATTATAAATATAGTTATTGTGATGCTTCTCTGTATTGCCCTTCTTCTGCAAGCAAGCCTCCTGGAGTCTACCACATGACCTTGTCTCTGTATTTCTCCTAAAAGATCAAGAGCAGATCACTGTGGTCTTAATTTTCTTCCCTTTCTTTCTAGTGACAAAGTCATATTTTCATGAGTTAATGATTCCCTGATAATTCTTTGCTTGATTATTAAACTTAAAGCAAACTATTAACTGTCAAGTTACAGTACAAATTCTTTCACAGACTTTATTCTATATCACTCATTCCATACTTCCTTCCAGAACAAAACTATGTTTTTTATGGATTCAACTTTGTTGGAGTTCTAAAACCTAGGCAAAAAGATTTCAGGAATTGTTGTGCCCCAATGAATTTATGGAGACAGCATATTCAACAGCTCATGAAAGATGAATGTGTCTTCCTCTTCTCCAGCCTTGCTAATATGACTTGGCAACAAAGATTAGGTGTAGTGGGTCCTCTAACTTATGACAGTAAAAGGTTATCATAGAAAAAATGTTTTATTTTCCATTTAATTATATTCCTTTTAGGTTCATGGGAAAAAAAGTTCTTCAGATAATGTTATTTACTTGGTTCTTGAGTCAAGATGGCTATAAAAGTAATTCTCCACTTCACAATTTTTCACTGTTTCATGTAGCAACACTGCTTACATTTTCCCATGATTTTTCTAATGTAGTTTCTAGAAATAACTTTGTATTCTAAATTAATGTCATACTTGATTGATATGCATCTTGGCTTAATCAGGAGATAAACTATCTTATGTATATGGTATTTTCTAGGCTCTTTTGGCCTCTTCATTGTGGCAAGTGCTTTACACATTTTATTGTTTTGTTTTGTTTTTTGTTTTTGTAGAAAATCAAGGTCAATACCTATAGCTTTTTTTTTAATTTCCCATTTGGAGAGATTAAGAGTTCATTTGAATAAGTTGTATTTAAGTTGTTGCAATTGTATTTTCTGCTCATCTGTTTCCTTTTTCTTTAAATTGAATATAAAATTTTACCTCTACTTAGTATTCCATTTTTGACATACTTAATATAACTGGTGAAAATATAGGTGTCAATATCTATAGCAGCAAAGAGCTAGCAATAATTGAGTGTCTTACAAGATTTTCAAAATGTAATTTAGCAAATCATCCTCTTCCTTTTCAATTCTGCACCCAGTTTATTATCCATCTATAGTGTCTATCTAAGTGATATGTATTTATAGAATACATCAATTGATTTTTATATAACTGAATTTGGCAATCTGTGTACCCATTTTATTTGGTATAGATGACAAAAGTGACTAATTTCAAGTAGCCATTATTTTTTATTTAAGGGTCTCAATAGTTTTCTAGGGTCAATTCAATTATTACAATGCCATTTTTGAATAGAAGAATTTGGAGATATGAGTTGAAAACAAAACATAAATGGTTTTTTTCCTGCATTTAATAATCAACAAATATGTATTAAATGAATGATTATACAATTTAAACATGAAATATACTTCGTGCATGTGATCTGAGTTCAAACGAATCTTTTTTAGTTCCCTCACTTCCTTCTTCCCCACCTTGAGCACCCTTTTGATGGAAACAGAGTTGGTATGGAATTAAATTGCCTTAGTCTGTAGGAAAACACATTTAGCAGTTGGGGGTAGAGCCAAGATGGTGGAGAGAAACCAGGAAGTTGTCTGAGCTCTCCCCATTTTCCCATGGAAACAACATTAAATCAAACCTTTAAAAGAAATCTAGAGTGACAGAACCCACAAAAAAAAGACAGGGTGAAACAACTGTCTAGCCCAAGAAAACTTAGACTTCAGGAAAGGTGTGTCCCACTTGGGTAAAAGGGAAAGACAGCTAAGCACAGGTGATGTCCAGGCAAGTCAGTGGGAGGCTGTTAACCACAGCATAGATTAGCAACAAAGGCCCAGCAATTTAGGCTCAGAAGGCCAGTGGCACAGTAGGCCAGCTGTGAGGCCTCCAGCCCTAGCACAGCTGACAAACTATCAGCTACAGAACCCAGGGCACAAGAGGCTGGACTAACCTGGGCTACCATAGGGCAGTGGACAAGTCACAAGCCCAGAAGCCCTGGCACAGAAAACCAGTAACCAGACCTCTGGAACTCAGTGCGGGAAGCTTAAGAGAGTGTCCCCTGCACCTCAATAGTAAAATTCAACTTCAAAAAAGGAACAAAAAATCAAAAACTGCCCTGACCATAGAAATCTAATATGGTGTCAGGGAAAATCAGAACACAAACTCTGAGGAGGACAACAATGTTAAATGCCTACATGTCAAGCCATAAAGGAGAATATGAAATGGTCTCAAGCCCCAAAAGTCCTCCTGGAAGAGCTCAAAAAGATTTTTAAGAATCAAGTAAGAGGAGTAGAAGAAAAATTGGGAAAAGAAATGAGAGTTATGCAAGAGAATTATGAAAAAATAAAGAGCCAATGGCTTGGAAAAGGAAGCACAAAAATTGACTAAAGAAAATAACTTCCTGAAAAAAATAAAATTGACCAAATGGAAAAAAAATATAGTGAAGAAAATAACTCCTTTAAAAGTGGAATTGGCCAAATGGAAAAATGAAGGTTCCAAAGCTAACCGAAGAAGGTATTCCTTAAAAATTTGGATTGGGCTTCATTCAAGAGAATGATAATAATGAGGCAATATACTAAAACTTATGGGATGCAGCCAAAGCAGATCTTAGGGGAAATTTTATATCTCTAAAATGCTTGTACAAATAAAATAGAGAAAGAGGAGATAAATGAAATGGGCATGCAAATAAAAAGGCCAGAAAAATAATGAATTAAAAATATCCAATTAAATAACAAATTAGAAATTCTAAAAAGTCAAAGGAGAGATTAATAAAATTGAAATTAAGAAAACTATTGAACTAATTAATAAAACTAAGATCTGGAATTATGCAAAGAACAATGAAAGAAATAAACCTTTGGTTAATTTTATTAAAAAAGAAGAAAACTAAATTACCAATATAAAAAAATAAAAAAAAGGTGAATTCACCACCAATGAAGAGGAAATTAAAATAATAATCAAGAGCTATTTAGCCAACTGTATGCCAATAAATCTCACAATCTAAGTGAAATTGATGAATATTTATAAAAATATAAATTGTCAAGATTAACAGAAGAGGAAATAAAATACTTAAATGACTCCATTTCAGACAAAGAATGTGAACAAGGCATCAATGAACTCCCTAAGAAATAATCTCCAGGGCCAGATGGATTTACAAAGGAATTCAATAAAACATTTAAAGAACCATTAATTCCAACACTATATAAACTATTTTAGAAAATAGGCAAAGAAAGAGTCCAGCCAAATTCTCTTTATGATACAAATAAGGTGCTAATACATATATCAGGAAGAAACAGAACTGAGAGAGAAAATTCTAGACCAATTTCTCGATTGAATATAGATGCAAAAAAAAAACTTAAATAAAATATTAGGGAAAAACAGCAACTTATCATAAGGATAATACACTATGACCAGGTGAGATTCATACTAGAAATGCAAGGCTGATTCAGTATTAGAAAAATGGTTGGCATAATTGACCATATCAGTAACAAAATTAACAGAAATCATATCATTAATTCAATAGATGCAGAAAAAGCTTTTCACAAAATATAACACCCATTCCTATTAAAAACATAAAGAGAATAGGAATCAATGGAGTTTTCCATAAAATGATAAGTATCATCTATATAAAACCATCAGCAAGTATTATATGTAATAGGCATAAGCTAGCAGCATTTCCAATAAGATCAAGGGTGATACAATAATGTTCATTATCACCACTATTATTCAATATTGTAATAGAACTATTAGCTTTCCCAATAAGAGAAGAAAAAGATAAAAAAGAGAAGAAAAAGAAATTGAAGAATATGCAATAAGGAAACAAAACTGTCACTCTTTCCAGATGATATGATGGCATACTTAAAGTATTCTAACCACATCTCACTCCATATACCAAGTTAAGGTCAAAATGGGTACATGATTTAGACAAAAAGGGTGATACTGTAAGCAAGTTAGAAGAGCAAGGAATAATTTACCTGTCAGATTCATGGAGAAGGGAAGATTTTGTGACCAAACAAGAGACACAGAACATTATGAAATGCAAAATGACAATTTTGATTTCATTCAATTAATTGTTTTTGCACAACCATAGCCAATACAACCAAGATTAGAAGGAAGGCACAAAGCTGGGAATCCATTTTTACAGAAAGTATTTCTGATGAAGGCCTCATTTCTCAAATATATATAGAAAACTGATTCAAATTTATGAAAATACAAGTCATTCCCCATTTGCTAAATGATCAAAGGATAGGAACAAGTAGTTTTCAGATGAAGAAATTAAAGCTATCTGTAGTCATATGAAAAAAATACTCTAAATCACTATTGATTAGAGAAACACAAATCAAAACAATTCTGAGGTACCACGTCACACCTACCAAATTGACCAATATGACAAAACAGGAAAATGATAAATGTTGGAGAAGATGTGGGAAAATTGAGACACTAATGTATTGCTGGTGGAATTGTGAAGTGATACAACCATTCTGGAGAGCAATCGGTAACTATGTCCAAAGGGTTATAAAACTGTGCATACCCTTTCATTCAGCAATACCACTACAAAGTCTGTATTCCAAAGAGATCATAAAAAAGGGAAAAGGACCTTTATGTACAAAAATATTTATAGCAACTTTTTTTGTTGTGACAAAGAATTGGAAATTAAGGGGATTCCCATCAATTGGAGAATGGCTGAACAAGTTGTGGTATATGAATGTAATGGAATGCTATAAGAAATGATGAGAAGGTGGATTTTGGAAAAAAAAACCTGGAAAGACTTACACTAATTGATGTTGAGTGATGTGAGCAGAACTAGGAGAACATTGTACACAGGCACAGTAACACTGTGTGATGATCAACTATGATAGATTTAGCTCTTCTCACCAATGCAATGATCCAATACAATTCCAAAAGACTATGATGTTCTATTCTCATCCAGAGAAAGCACTATGGAGTCTGACTGCAAATCAAAGCATATTATTTGCACTTTTTTTGTTTGTGTTTGTGACTTTTCCCTTTTTTTCTTTTCCTTCTTTCACAACATGACTCATGCTGAATCCATGATTGCATATGTATGACCTATGTCAGATAGTTTGTTATCTTAGGGATGGAGCAGGGAAGGAAGGGAGGCAAAATAATTTGGAACTCAAAATCTTTAAAAAAAATGACTGCTGAAAACTGTCTTTAAATGTAATTGGAAAAATACTATTAAAAAAAGGATAAAAAGTAAAAAATACTTAACAAAAGTAGTGAAAGCTAAGGTCTGGCAATTCCATTTTATGCATCTGTATTCCATGGAGGATACAGGAATTCTTTTCATGTCATGCTGTGAGCAATTTTTCTAAAGCTGTGATATGGAAAATATTTACCACATATTAAGGCAAGGATGACTGTATTTCATTCAGGTGTGAAGAGAGCTCTTAAATTGTGTCTGTGGATTTCATATTGCTCATTAATGGGTCAAGATTTTCAAAGATTTGGAACAGGTAATGAAATCATATTTATGAATAAAGGCAAATTATATAAAGATATGTTTGGGAAGTATTTTCTTGGAAGTTTGTGATTTAAATTCAAAACTGTTCTGATGAATTCTCCACTGATAGGTTATATGGTTGTAATATGGGAAGTAGCAGTGAAAGGATGCTTTCATTATATAATAAAGATGGGCAAGAAAACTGGCCAGTCACATACTCTAATGTAAGCGCCCTGAATTCTGAAGGGCAAAGAAAGTACTGATATGATGGATAGTAGCACATCAGAGCAGGAAGAAACCTTAGAGCTAACCCCATTATGTTACAGATGAATCAATTGAGGTAAAAGGAAGGAAAGTGATTAATCAAGGTCACATATGAATTAGTGTTTAAGCCAGAAATAGAAAATAACATTCTCAAAAAGTACCGGCATCTTTGTAATGAACAACTCTTTTAATAGACTTAAAATGACAACTCAAAATATTTATTTTTAACAATGTAATTTGAATGTGTTCTTAATGCTTTACACCATTGTACTTTGACACGTTCTTTCAATTCAACAGTCCTTGAATATTTCCTATTAGTAAAATGATTTAAAAATGAAAGATATATTTATCTCATGACACAATTATTTTTTCTTCCTCCAGTTAATATAGAAATTTCAATTCTCTGTGCATATTTATGGTTTAGCTATGGGTAAAAGTTTATTAATTTGAATCATTCAGTCATTCAACAAATATCAAAAACTACTTTATGTGGAAAAACTGTGCTAACCATTGTTAGAAATGAAAAGATAAATAAGATAGAGTCCCTAATCATTATAGCCAAGAAATCTTCAAGGCAATAGTCAGAAAAGTGGGTTGTGGCACAAATACAAAGACAACATAATCCACAATATACTACTACTACTACTACTACTACTACTACTACTACTACTACTACTATTAATATTAATATTATTTTGGTGAGGCAATAAGAGATAAGTAACTTGCTCAGGGTCACACAGCCAGTAAGTATATGAGGTCAGATTTGTATTTAGGTTCTCCTAACTCCAGGGTAGGTTCTCTACCCACTGTGCAACTTAGGCATCCCTCTTTATTTTCTTAGTAACAAAGATATCTGAGATGTTTCTTATGCCTTTTGTTTCTTCTCTTCTATTGTATGTATATGTAAGCAAATCCACAACTTGCTCCCATTTGTGCAAATCTAGTGTTGTTTGCCTCTTTGTAAATTTGATCCGATCCAGATCCTTTCCCAACTTTGTGTACTTTAGGGCCATTTTGACCTCTTTTATTAGCATATACAAGTTTATACATATATATATGTGTGTGTGTGTGTATATGTACTCACACATATATAAATATTATATATATAAAATTATATATACACACATACATATGCTTTTGCATACATGCACATACTTTGGTATCTATTATCACATTCATAATAGACATATATACTCATATGCATCTAAGTAAGATCATATTATACTTGCTTATCCTTTGTTTCTCTGAGGGTGGATGGCAACTTCCTTCAGAAGTCCAAGTCTTTCCATGTTTTTCTAAGTCCATCAACTCATCATTTCCTACAGCACAACAATATTCTAACCTTATATTGTCTAGTTTTTTTAAATCAATAAATTTATTTATTTTTAGTTTTCAAACATTTATTTCCATAAGATTTTGAGTTCCAAATTTTCACCCCATCTCGCCCCTACCCCATCTCAAGATGGCATGCATTCTGAAAAACCCAAGCCCTAGTCTGCCTTCCCTTCTATTTCTTCCCCTCTTCTCTTATCCCCTTCCCCTTCTATTTTCCTGTAGGGAAGGATAGATTTCTGTACCCCATTTCCCATATTTCTTATTTCCCAGTTGCATGTGAAAATATTTTTTTAAACATGTGTTTCTAAAACTTTGGGTTCCAAATTTTCTCCCTTCCTCCCTCCCCACCCACCCTCATTGAAAAGGCAAGCAACTCAATATAGGCTATACATGTTCAGTTATGCAAAACACTTCCATAGTAGACATGCTGTGAAAAACTAACTCTATTTCCCTTAATCCTGTCCCGCCCTCGCCCCAATTTATTCTATTCTTTCTTTTGACCCTGTCCCTCCTCAGAGGTATTTGCTTCTGATTACCCCCTTTCCCAATCTGCCCTCCTCTCTATCATCCCCCTACTCTCTTGTCCCCTTCCCCTCCTATTTTCCTGTAGGGTAAGACAGATTTCCATACCCAATTGAGTGTGTATGTTATTCCTTCCTCAAGTCAAATCCTATGAGAATAAGATTCACTCATTCTCTCTTATCTTCCCCCGTTTCCCATCCACTGTAAGAGCCTTTTCTTTTCTGTTTTTTTTTGTGAGATAATTTACCCCATTCTACCTTTCCCTTTCTCCTTCTCCTAGTATAATCCCCTCTCACCCCTTAATTTTACTTTATTCTCCAGATATGACCGCTTCATCTTCAACTCACCTTGTGCCCTCTATCTATCTATCTATCTATCTATCTATCTATCTATCTATCTATCTATCTATCTATCTATCTATCT
>NW_020954642.1:7708491-7716428 GCF_900497805.2 Vombatus ursinus
TCTATCTATCTATCTATCTATCTATCTATCTATCTATCTATCTATCTGTCTGTCTATCTATCTATCTATCTATCTACTTATCTATCTATCTATCTATCTTACACACATACATACACACATATAATTTTTCCCTCCAACTACCCTAATACTGACAAAGGCCTCATGAGTTACAAATATCATCTTTCCATGCAGGAACGTAAACAGTTCAACCTTAATAAGTCTTTTATGATTTCTCTTTACTGTTTACCTCTTCATGTTCCACTTGAGTCTTGTATTTGAAAATCAAATTTTCTATTCAGCTCTGGTCTTTTCATGAAGAATGCTTGATAGTCCTCTATTTTACTGAGTGACCTTTTTCCCCCTGAAGAATTATACTCAGTTTTGCTGGGTAGGTGATTCTTGGTTGTAATCCTATCTCCTTTGCCCTCTGGAATATTGTATTTCATGCCCTGCAGTCCTTTAATTTAGAAGCTGCTAAATCTTGTGTTATCCTGATTGTGTTTCCAAAATACTTGAATTGTTTCTTTCTGGCTGCTTGTAATATTTTCTCCTTGACCAGGGAACTCTGAAATCTGGCTACAATATTCCTAGGAGTTTTCCTTTGGGGATCTCTTTCAGGAGGAAATCGGTGGATTCTTTCCATTTCTATTTTGCCCTCTGGTTCTAAAATATCAGGGCAGTTTTCCTTGATAATTTCTTGAAAGATGATGTCTAGGCTCTTTTTTTGATCATGGCTTTCAGATAGTTCAATAATTTTTAAATTCTCTCTCCTGGATCTATTTTCCAGGTCAATTGTTTTTCCAATGAGATATTTCACATTGTTTTCTAATTTTTCATTCTTTTGGATTTGTTTTACAGTGTCTTGATTTCTCATAAAGTCACTAGCTTCCAATTGCTCTATTCTAATTTTTAAAGAAGTATTTTCTTCAGCAATCTTTTGGGCTTCCTTTTCCATTTGGCCAATTTTGCTTTTTAGGGCATTCTTCTCCTCATTGGCTTTTTTGGCCTCTTTTGCCATTTGGGTTAGGCTATTTTTTAGGTGTTATTTTCTTCAGTATTTTTTTGGGTCTCCTTTAGCAAGCTGTTAACTTGCTTTTCATGATTTTCTTGCATCACTCTCATTTCTCTTTCCAGTTTTTCCTCTACTTCTCTTACCTGCTTCTCAAAATCCCTTCTGAGCTCTTCCAAGGCTTGGGACTGATTCATATTTTTCTTGGAGGCTTTGGATGTAGGAGCTTTGACTCTGTTTTCTTCTTCTGGTTGTATGTTTTGATCTTCTTTGTCACCAAAGTAAGATAATATAGTCTGACATTTTTTGTACTGCTTGCTCATGATGCCAACCAGTTATTTGAGTTTTAAACTCTTGGTTAAGGTAAGAGTCTGCTTCCAATGTGGAGAATGTACTGTCCTAAGCTTCGGGCATTTGTACACCTGTTTTTGGAGATACTTCCAGGGACTTGAAAAGTGTCAGTTCTTCCAAGGTGCTATGATAAGGGGCAAGGTGTTTCCTCTCCACTGCCACAACAAGCTCCACCATGGCAATGTTCCTCCTTGCCCCAGGACCACCTCTCAGAACTGTGACCCAGATCCAAGCATGGGTACAGCAAGAGATTCCTTCCTCAGCACTGGCAAAGAGATCCTTGCAATCCCCCTCTGATCAGCCACTTGATTCCCCCTCAGTCTGTGGGCTGGAAGCTCAGAAGGCAGTCATTGCCCTCAGGGTGGCTGAGACCTAGCTTCTTCTCTCACCTCAGTCACAGACTTTTCCCACTGACCTTCTAAGTTGTCTTTGGCAATCGTGGGTTGAGAAGTCTCCACAGATTCAGTCCTGTGAGGCCTGCTCCAGGGTTGCTGTGGCCTGGGCGCCCACGCCAAACTGTGCTCCTCTCTCTCCCCGGTGCGATATACCTTTCCAATCAGCCATCCAGGTTGTCTTGGGCAGGAAATTTGTTTTACTGTGTTTTTTTGTGGGTTCTGCTGCTTTAGAATTTGTTTAGAGCCATTTTTTATAGGTATTTGGAGGTGTTTGAAGGAGAGCTCTAGCAAGTCAGTGCTTTCCCTCAGCCATCTTGGCTCCGCCCCTAGTTTTTTTAAATAGTCCAAAATGATATTGATTAATATGGCTGACATATAGTGTAGATTCCCCATTTTTCTCTTTTAATTAAATCAATTTTAGTTTTTACTTTGTCTGACAACATGATTACTACCTCTGCTTTTTTTTCCCCACTGCTTGTAATATTTTCTCCTTGAGCTAGGACTTTTTAAAAATTTAGCTATGATATTGCTGTAGGATTTCCTTGTAGGATCTCTTTCAGTTATGGTTTGTGAATTTTTTTTCTATTTCTACTTTCTCTTATTGTTCTAATGCTTCAGGACAATTTTCTTCAATTATTGTTTGTATTACTGTATCAAGATTCTTTTTTTGATTGTAGCTTTCAGATGGTTTGATTATTCTTTTGTTTTCTCAGTTTTATCTGTTCTTCAGCTCAGTTTTTCTTATGAGATGTTTCACATTCTCATAATTAAATATATAGGTATGTATATTGGTTTTTTATTCTTTGTATTTTGTTTTATTATTTCTAGGTCTCTTATAACTTCACTGGCCTCCCCTGGACCAATTCTAATTTTTGAGGAGACATTTTCTTCCTTAAGATCGTCTTTTCCAGTTGCTTAACTTTCTTTTTACAATCTTCTTGTTTTTCTTGGATTGTTATTATTTAGAAAAAATTCCTCAATTTCTCTCATTTGATTTTCAAAGTCTTTTTAAAGTTGTATAAATTCTTTTTGGGCAGGTGACCAGTTGATGTTACTCTTTGGGTTAGGAGAGGCATTTTTTGGTTCAGTATCATCCTGTGAAGATGAGTTTTCTCCATTTCTATAATAGTGTTCTAGAATTGGGTTCTTTATCCTTTGCCTGCTAATTTATTTTTTATTTGTAGTAGCTTATTATTGTAATTACCTCTAATTCTAGGGTATGGGGAATGGTGCCTTGGGCTGCAAATCCTACTTCAATTATCCCCTCTGGTCTAGAACCAAAAACAAAAACTCTGCCCTCTTGTAAAAGCCCACAACCAGTGGAGTCCCACCCCCCTGTTTCTGCCACACAGGTGTGTGCTGGTTCCTTCTCACCCAAGGTCTCATCTAGACACTACACTTGGGCTTGGCATCCCTTTTCAGCAGAGGTTCCCTCAATCTTCCCCTGCTCCAATGCCCAATTTCCCACATTATCCAGGGGGTGAAAATCCCTGTGGCTGTGGCCAAGACTACTGCCCAACCCAGACAGACACAGGAACTGTCACTTGCTGTTTCAGTGGAACTAGCCCGGAAGTGTTTACACTTCACAGGGAGCAAACCTTAGTCCTGGAATTTTTCTTTAAATTTGCAATTTTACCAGGAAGAGCACTGTTCTGCCCCAACTCTTATTTATTTTTACCATTATGTGTTCATTGTGAGGCACTATTTTGTCTTGTTTGTGGGGGAAATCTGGAGAGCCTGGAATTTGCTGACCTACTTTGACATCTTCCCAGAATCCTATCCCTGGTGTTATTTTCATGGTAATGGTTTTTGTTTGTTTGTTTGTTGTTTTTTGCAAATGCTTATGGCAAGGACCAAAATATATGATGACAAATTACCCCAACAAATGAATTTGCATATTTGCTCTGTTTGCCTTAATTTCCTTATTTGTAAAATTGATAATAATATCTCTCTTTGCTTTAATTTCCTCATTTGGAAAATTGATAATAATAGTAATTAACTCCTAATATGGTTGTGAGGATCAAATAAGATAGTATTTGTAAAGCACAATGCCTGTCATAGTAAGTTTCATATATACATATATATATATATATACATATATAGTATATACTCCATCATCATCATCATTCTTTCTGTTAGCTGTTATATTCCGATGCATTATTGTACTGGGGATTTGACCATGCTAATGCAGTTTAAGCTTAAGTATGTTCTATTATTCTTGAAATGTGTTAAGCATTGCCTTAGAAAAACACTGTGTCTACTTTCTAAGAGTCAAACTAAATGAATATAGAGAGTCTTATCATCAGTAGATAATACATTAGAACAATAATTCTTTGATAATGAGAAGCCAACCTAATGTTTTTAAAGCTGGTGGTGATGGTGATTATAGTGAGGACAATAGGTTTAGTCATTGTGACAGTATGAAGTATGATTATATCTACTTCTGTGGCTGGGGCTGCTGCTACCACCACCACCAGAAGCACCAGCAGCACTACCACCAGTATTACTACCATACTACAATGCCCTTGTAGTACTACTATAATTTACTACTACTGCTACTACTACCACTACTACCACTACCACCACTATCACCATTACCACTAACTACCCCTACTACCACTACTACCACTACTACTACTACTACAACTCCTCCATCTCATCCTCATCCTACTACTACTACTACTACTACTACTACTACTACTACTACTACTATTACTGAATTTGAGGGAAAACACCCAATGGTTAGAAGGAGGGTCACTTCTTCAATTGTGCAAACTTGAATTCAAATTCTGTCTTTACTGCATATTGGCTTTGTGGTAATAGGAGAGTTATGATATCCCTATCTCTGCGTACCTGTCTCTCTTTCTCTATCTATCTCTGTTCTCTATGTCTCCCTCTGATTTCTCTCTCTCTCTCTCTTTGTATGGGTTTCTCTCTCTCCCCTTTTGCTCCTCTTAGTCTCTTTCTATTTCCTTCTTTTTCCATCTCTCTCTGTTTACCTTTCTGAACCTCTCCATCTCTCTCTGTTTCTCTTTTGCTTTCTCTGTTTCTCTGTCTTTGTCTCTCTGCCTCTCTTCTTCTCTCTTTCCCCTTTTGTCTCCCTCTTCATCCTTCTGTCACCTTTCCTGTCTGCCCCCAAGAACAGACATCCTGTTTTCTTTCAGAGCGGCTAACATGCAGGTGGTGTTTGATTAACAATAAATTAGAAAATCTGAATGGAATCTGTAATTATTTATGGATTCTCTTATTACATTGAGATTGTGAAGACCTTTTCCTTGTTACCAGTTAAAAGAAGAAAGGAGCTCACCTTGGCTATTTTTGTTAATATTTGCTACTGTGGCCTCCTCTCCCACTAAGATGAGACTACATACAATTGTTGCCTATATGTGAAAGATCCCATCCCTTTTTTGTTGGTGAATTAATTGTTCCTGTCTTTTGATTTTCTTCAAACAACCTCTGCTACATTTTTCATAAATTTGTCTCTGGCAAACTTACTTTTGAAGTCTTTTATTTTAGTTTCTAAAGTACTTCTTCTCTGGGCATACTCTTTTCCTATGTGATGCAAGGCTAATTATTCTCCTCCTAATGAATGATCTAAATGTATCCCATATGGTGGAGAATGTAGGTTCAGAGCAAAGATGCTTCTGGATAAAGTAAGTAAATTCTTCCCTGGGGGGTCTGGAATTATCTGTCCACTGAAGATGAAACAGCAAATTTTTATTTTTGAGATTTGGAGACATGATTCTCCATGGCTTTCTATAATTATAAAATGCAGTATGGCTTGGTATAAGCAACTCTGAACTCAAAAACTTAAAACCAAACCTGATTAGTCCAGTATGCAACATCTCTCAATTTCCAGATCTCCTTTATTTATTTCTAATGCCACTACCAAGATTCAAATTTGTCTTACTTCCTAGTAATGTATTTTGTGAGACTATTGTTTTAGCCTCCTAAACAAATATTGCCATTTCATATTTCTATCCCCTCTAATCTGTGTTTCATATTGCAGAAAGAATAATCAAAATGATACATAGATCTGACCTAACATTACTTTTCAAAAACCCTTGGTAATTTTAGGTTTATCCTAATAAATTCCATACTTTCTTCTTGGTAATCAAGACCCACATGATCTGGCACCAGCCTATCTTTCCAGAAATAACTCAAATCATTCCTTTCTAAATATTGTACTTTGTACATTAACTTAATTGGATTACTCTATGTCTCCTAATTGTATCACTTTTTTTTTCTTTTTCTTGTATTGACCCATATATCAGAAAGGCTCACTTTCATTATCTTTGATAGTTGAATTCTTATGCCTCCATTAAGCACTTCTTAATGCTTAATAGCACTTCTTCCATGAAGCTTTCTTTGATCTTCCCTTTTTGGGGATTCAATTTTCCCTTTATTTTGTACATACCAGAAAATATTGTGTATCATAAATATTGTGGTTCATGTCTTATCACATCTCTATATTGAAAACTCCATAATGATAGTGTCTTGTCTAAAGTATATCTTTTTTGGCACCAGTCATAATACTTCAGAAATAATAGACAGGATAATACCAAATGCATTTATGTGTATATGTATACATATGTATATGCATATGTATATAATGGTTCAAGCTCTGACTCTACTATTTCCCAGCTATTTTCTTTGGATAATTCAGTTCACCACTGAGAACCTAAATTTCCTTATTCACCTTAGGCATTTTTTTTGTAAATACATAGAGAGCTTCACTTATCCATCTTAGAGTAGATGGAGTTCCTACCCAGTGTGTAAGCAACTGATTAGATTTTATTCATTGTGTACCTCATTTAGTTATCAAATAAACCCTGCTTCACTTTGAACATATTTGTGATTCACTTATCTATCACATTTCATAGATTTGCAAAAATAAGGAAAAGAAGAGTTAGGAAGAAGAAGAAAAGGAAGAACAAAATAATTCTTGCAGTATCCCTAGTAGGCACCTGGATATTAAAAAATGATCAATTGTGGCATTATGGAAAGCATTTTCTAAACCAAAAATGTATACTATAATATGAACTGTTATTACTTAAATGTCATACATTCCAAGTCAAAATGACTTTCATAATATAGCATTAGTACCACCAACATCATGGAGTAGAGAAGAAGCACAGGTATTTCAGAAGTGTGGATAATTTATATAGTTTAGGGGAAGATTTTACTTGGGGGTCAGGGATATATTACATTTCCTAATTCCAGTTGGCCTAGGGTAATACTAAAATGAATTTCTAGGGGAAGTAGACACAGGTTTGGCATTCAGGGAGGTGGCCAGGAACATGCTTAGAGTTTTTGGCAAGGTGACAAAATTTAAAAAAATCACCCCTACATAATTCCCCAAGTGGATCCTCAGAGTGTGGATGAAAATTGTTAACATAATTTCAAAATGCAGCATACTTGAGGACAAGCTGTGAATTGAGAGCTGGTTATGTATACTTGAAGTGGATAAATTCTTTTTTCAGAGTACATAAATCAACATATTTTAATATATTTAATATATCTGTAAATAAGATAATCCTTGTTCTTTTGTGAACTCATTTAGGTATTGGTAGTTTCCAATTATAAAATACTTTAAAAGAATTTAAAATAAACCTTGAAGTTATTATATGCTTAAGACAAGTTTATGGGGTGGGTACTAAAAATGTAAGAATGCCTATTTTAGAGATGAGTTAACTTAAGCTAAAAAAAATGAAGAAAGTTTCATAAAATCATATTGCTAGTGAGAGAAGAAGTTGGGACTTAAATGTAAGTCTTCTGAAACCAAACCAATGACATTTTCTAAAAGATGAGGCTATCATTAAAATCCTGGGAGATTGCTGTGGGAATTTATGATTTAGTTTATTTGAAATTTCTCAGTTTTTACCAAAATTATGAGCAGATATCCTTTTCTTATAGTTTTAGTTATAATTCTAGCATGTGGATAGTGTAAGGTTATTTCAATATAGCTAGGGGTTGTGATGAAGAAATAAAATTTTGAGTACAGCAAAAAAAAACGTATAGATACAGATTGGGAGTCTAATTACTCTGCAATATATTACCAATAGAGACTTGTGTGAGAGAAGTAAGCTAAAAGATATGATTAAGGAGATAGCACACATATACGCATATGCATACATATAGATATAGATATAGATATAGATATAGATATAGATATAGATATA
>NW_020954642.1:7716438-7755854 GCF_900497805.2 Vombatus ursinus
ATATAGATATAGATATAGATATAGATATAGATATAGATATAGATATAGATATATGCTTAATCACTTAACAGGAGAAGTTAACAGATGGACATCCCAAGTGCTGCAACTGCTGTCCTCAAAATACTGAAAGAAACGGAGAAAGGTCTCCAGAATGTAGTATACATGAGTAGAGAATCTATAGAAAGACAAAACAATAATAACATATGATGAAAAGATGTGAATGGGTCACTGTCTGCATCTGTGAGACAATTCCACAATGATGAAATCATGGACCATGTTAGAACTAAATTTTTGGGTAGAAAATACAATAACTGGTAAGGAAGAGAATGGAAAGGAATATTTGATTCATTTGCTCTTCATTTATTCTATATTATTTCAATGGTTTCATGGTATATCAGTATTGGTTATAATTTTCCATGGTGCATATCATAATCCATCTATACTTTCTTCTATTATTTCAATAGTATTCCATATCTTCCCATGAATCCCCAAAGGAAAAAAAATGACTCAATGCTATGGAGCTCTTCCTTTATGACTGAATATAGATAAAATGTAAGTCCTTGATAGACAAAGCCTCTTTTGAGTTGGAATTGTTTAATTTTTTGTACTGTTATCTATAGCTCATTCTACTCACCTACTCAAAGAACTCCAGTGGCCCCTATGACCTGTAGTACCAAATACAAATTCATCTGTTTGTCATTAAAAGCTATTCAGCACCTGTCCCCTTCCTACTCTTCCAGTCTTAAACATAATTCACCATTACACATTGCATTGGCCAGTATAACTGGACACTCCTCCTCTGGTCTCCATGCTTTTGCACTAGTTGTCTCACATACCAAAAATACTATTCCTCTTAACTTTTCCCTATCAACATATGTATAGGAGACACTTAATTGAAGGACAACATTCAAGAGTGTTGTGCTGATACTAGCCAAATAAGTAATATTTTTCAGAGGTGTTACACTTGTTCTAACCTTATTAGAATGCAACTTAGAAATGTTTAAGAAAATAAATAAAGATATAATATTAAATATGTATGTGGGTATACATACATACATATATATATATATATATACATGTATAATGTTCATTTTTGTTTTTCTAAGTCAATATGCAGCAGTAGGGATCTTTTTCTCTTTGATTTTTACATCATTGTTGTAGACCAGAATTGTCAAAGAACTGTATGTCTCCACACGACTCACTCTTGAATACATCTGAACCAAATTAAAATATTTAAGAAATAAATAAAAACAATAAAACAAGGATGATATTACATTTTAAAATTAAGTCAAAATGCAACCACAGGGATCTTTATGTGAAGACTGGTGGTTGCATTTCAATTTGAGTTTGATACAACTAGTGTAGATGGTAATCATAAAGATCTGTGTGAAAATCATGCCTCAATATAGAAATCAAATCCATAGGCTTCATCAATTAGATCCAGAGTTATCATAGTCACCATTGCTTTGAATTTCTTGTTGAAGATCTTACTGTAAAGCTCTCATTCATATAGATGGGACTTTCAAGTCTTTCTCACTCTCCTTCAGAGCTTGTCATTGTTGGTATATCTATAAACACAGATCTAACCCTCACCACCCCAGAGTTCCATCTGGGATTCTGGGAGGAAAGGAGAGTGGACTGGGAACATCTTGGACAAACTCACATTGTCCATTCTTTGGATTTATCTTATACTTGACCCCATGAGGTTTATAATGGACTGCTGTGGGTATCCCTTCATTTTGCAGTGACTTGAGGTAGTGTTCAGGCAGTTGAGAGTAAATCCTTTGCCTCAGCTTTAAGGTTTTCCAGAGTTTAGTAAGGTACTTGGGCAGTGGCATTAAAGGGAGGGTTACAACACAGAGAGAGAGCTTTGAGTCCTTGGTGTGGTCCTCATATCCCACACCTTCCAAACACCACTGGATTTCTTCAGCCCAGGGCTGTCCTCATCTTGGATCAGAAGAGAGAAGACAGCACCCAGGACAGCACCCTCATCCCCTCACCAATTAAGAATTCTTTTTAAACCATTCTCAGCTTATACTCCTTCCTCCAAGAGGAGGAACTGAGAACTCAAGTCTGCCTCCTCATTAAAGGACCACTAATAACTATTGCCATTCACTTGTCAAAGGAGGTCCCAGTAATTTGCTTTCAGGACCTGAATTAGCCTGAGATCATACCTTGTTATCTTTGATGACTCAGAGAGACCAATTACCTCAATTTATAATAAACTCATTTTTGTACTCAGAAAAAAAGAAGAAAATCATGCCTCAAACACTTACTAAAAAACAGTATGATCCTGGACAAGTTGCTTAACATCTTTAGGTCTCCATTTCCTCACTTGTAAATTAAGGGGTCTGATACAAAACAACCAACCAACCAACCAACCAACCAACCAACCAAACAAACAAACAAAAAGATCCAATTTCAAATTGAGGGAGCCAAGATGGTGGAGTAAGCAATAAATTTCTGTTGCTCTCCCGTGCTAACCTCTAAAAATCAGAAAATGACACCTGGAAAAAATCGTGGGACAGTGGAGCCAGCAACAACATCAGGTGGCACAGTCTTTCAGGTCAGAAAACTTGAAGGATTAGCAAGAAACCTCTGTTTCACTTGGGTAAAAGAGGGGCTCAATCCAGGACAAGTAACATCTCAGCAAGCCAGCAGTAGCAAGGGCCCACCTCAGCAAACCAGGGGGAAATCCTGAATCCCAGTGTGGTGGAACAGGCAAACCTTAACACCAGGACCCACCACCCCCACATGCCTTAGCATAGTCAGGGGAACCAACAGACTCCAGGTCAGAGAACCACCACATGCTCTGGTACAGCCCCAGACAGGCAGTCATCCTATACCAGCTGGTCCTCCCTGTACTCTAGCCCAGCACTGGGCAGTCAGGCTTCCTCCAGTGGCCAGACCTCCCCATACTCCAGTGTAACCCAAGGCAGACAGGCATCCTCTAGAAGCTAGACATGCAAGGCTTCATTATAGCCCCAGGAAAATGCAGAAAAACCCCACCTGGACTTAGCAAATGCCAGACACCACCACTAGGACCCCAGCCCAGCACCGTGTAAGCTATTAAACCCCTATGGCCTTCAGCTGCCAGCACCTGAGGCCCAAATACACAAAGCCAGTGACCATGACCCTGGCTCCCAGCACAAGAAACTTGGGGCCATGCCCCCTGTGCTTCAGCAGGAGACTTCAATGTTAAAAGCCAGGAAATTGGCAAAAAAGTGAGCAAAAAGCAAAAACAAATATTGATCATAGAGAATTACAATGGTGACAGGGAAGATCAAAACACAAACTCAGAAGAGGACAACATTGTCAATTAACCCACATCTGAAACCTCAAAGGTGAATATGAACTTTTCTCAAGACCAAAAGTCCTTCTTGGATGAGCTTAACAAGGATTTTAAAAGTCAAATAAGAGAGATAGAAAAATTTAGAAAAATAAAAATGAGGCATGCAAGAGACAGTTAATGGCTTGGAAAAGGAAGGACAAAAGTTGACTGAAGAAAATAATTCCTTAAAATTGCAACTGGCTAAATGGAAAAGGAGGTATAAAAATTCACTGAAGAGAACTTCTTAAAAATTAGAATATGGGAGATGGAGACAAGATGGTGGAGTAAAGGGAGGGACTCACCTGAACTCTCCCCTAACCCTCTCCAAATACCTTTAAAAATTACTCCAAACAAATTCTACATTAGCAGAATCCACAAAAAGACAGAGTTAAACAAATGTCCAACCCAAGACAACTTGTAAAGTAAGCAGGAAAGGTCTGTTTCACCAGGGTAAGAGAGGAGCACAGGCCAGTGCAGAGCACACCATCACAGACTGTATCTCACCAAACCTAGGGTAGACCTCTGGGTGACAGAATCACTGGCAATAGTGGCAGTTTGCAGACCCCTCTGCCTACAGACACCAAAGACAACTTAGAAGGTCAGCACACATATTGCAAGCAGACAGAAACATTTCAAGTATCATGGAGCTACAGTCAGAAAAATACAAGATTTAGCACTTTCTACATGAAAGGATTGGAGGGCTTGAAATATTCTATTCTGAAGGGAAAAGTAGCTAGGATTACAATCAAGAATCACTACCAGAAAAACTGAGTATAATCCTTCAGGGTAAAAATGGAAATTCAATGAGATAGAGGACTTTCAAGCATTCTTGATGAAAAGATCAGAACTGAATAGAACATTTGATTTTCAAATACAAGACTCAAGAGAAGCATAAAAAAGTAAACAGGAAAAGGAAATCATAAAATTCTTAATAATTTTAAACTTTACATTCCTACATGGGTAGATGATATTTATAACTCATAAAACCTTTCTTGTTGTTAGGGTAGTTAGAAGGAGTATATATAGACAGAGGGCACAGGGGTGATTTAAAAATGAAGGGATGTATGTAAAAAAATAAAATTAAGGGTGAGAGAGGAATGCACTAGGAGAAAAGTAAAGGGAGAGATAAAATATCTCACTAAAAAAGGCAAGAAATGAAATTTGGAGGACTTCTGCTTCCAGGAGTCAAGATGGCATAGTAAGAAGTAAATCTTACCATCCCTTATGAACTTCTGAAAGCCAAGAAAATATCACCCCAGGAAAAACCCTGGAACAGCTGAACCAGAAGAAAGATGGGGTGCAGCAGTCCAGTAGCCTAGGTAGCTTGAGGGATTAATGGGAAAGGCCTCTCTTGCCCTGGGGGAAGGGGAGTAGTACAGAACAGGAGGCATCGCAGCAAGCTAATGGAAAGCCCCACCTCAGCATACCAAGAGGAGATCCTAAAACCTAGGTGGTGGAGCAGGCAAACAGCAACACCTGGGCCCCTAAGTGCCTCAATGAGGGCTGGGGAACCAGTGGAAACCAGCTCAGAAAGTCATCAGGTGCTCCAGCATTCTATAGCAACCAGGTCTCTGAGTGCCTCAGCAAAAATAAGGGAAACAGCACTCCAAGGGGCCTGAGGTGGATAAACATCCTGCAACATTCATCTGAAAGGCACTGAAGAAAGTGAAAGGAAGGAAAGGTCCAGGTGAGCAGGAAATCTCCAGGGGCCATATTACCCAATCCTACTCCTAGAGTTCCTACCCCTAGAGTGTTGTTGATTCCAGTCCAACACCAGGTAAGCAATCAGAACCCTACAATCTTCAACTGCCAACATCAGAGACCTCAGCACACAAAGCCAGTGACCAGGCCCTAGGCTCCTAACACAGGAAGTTTGGGTCAGTGCCCTCTGCTCTTCAGCAGGAGAGCTCAATCTCTTGAAAGGCCAGGAAATAAGCAAACACCATGAGCAAAAAAAAAAATGTGCAATAGATCCATATTATGAGAACAGTGAAGATCAAGGCAGAAATTCTGAAGAGGACAACATTGTCAAGAAACCCACATCTGGAACCCCAAAAGGAAATATGAACTAGTCTAAAGCCCACAAAGCCTTCTTAGAAGAGCTGAAGAAGGATTTTTTTTTTTGCTTTTTGCTAGGCAATTGGGGTTAAGTGACTTGCTTAGGGTCACACAGCTAATACATGTTGTGTGTTTGAACTCAGGCCCTCTTGACTTTAAGGCCAAAGCTCTATCCACTGTGCCACCTAGCTGCCCCTTGAAGAAGGATTTTAAAAGTCAAATGAGAGAGGTAAAAGAAAAATGGGAAAAGAAATGAGAGGTATGCAAGAGAGAGTCAATAACTTGGAAAAGGGAAGGACAAAATTAACTGTAGAAAACAAGTCCTTAAAAAATACAGTTGGTCAACTCAAAAAAAAAAAAGTACACTGAATAAAACAAGTCCTAAAAATACATTTGGCTAAATGGGGAAAGAGGTACAAAATCTAATAAAAGAAAACAATTTGTTAAAAATTAGAATTGAACAAATGGAAGGTAATAACTCTATGAGACATCAAAAATTGGTCAAATAAAATGAAAGAAATGAAAAAAAATAAAAGAAAGCATAAAACATCTCATTGGAAAAATCAACTGATCTGGAAAACAGATCCAGGAGAGAAAATGTAAGAATTATTGGTCTACCTGAAAGCCATGGTCAAAAGAATAGCCTGGACAGTATCTTTCAAGAAATTTTCAAGGAAAACTGCCCTGATATCCTAGAACCAGAGGGTAAAGTAGACGTTGAAAGAAGCCACCAATCACCTCTGGAAAGACATCCCAAAATGAATCTTTCTAGGAATATTGCAGGCAAATTCCAGAATTATCAGCTGAAGGAGAAAATATAGCAACCACCTGGGAAGAAACAATTTAAATATCATAGAACCACAGTCAGCATTACAAAGGATTTAGCAACTTCTATACTAATGGATCAGAGGGTTTGGAATATAATATTCTGGAAGGCAAAGGACCTTGGATTATTTTCCAGAATCAATTATTCAGCAAATTGAGTATAATCTTTCAGGGGAGGAGACAGACATTCAATGAAATAGGGCACTTCAAATCTTTCCTCATGAAAAAAAAAGAGCTGAACAGAAAATTCAATCTTCAAATACAAGACTCAAATGGAGCATAAAATGGTAAATAGGAAGAAAAAAACATGTTATTCAATAAGGATAAACTGTTTACATCCTTACATTGGAATCTGATACTTCTAACTCCTAAGAACTCTATCTTTATTACATTTATAAAAGGGTATACATAGACAGAGGGTGTGTGTATAAGTTGACTTTAGTGTGATGATAAATAAAATAATTAATTAAGGGCTGAAAAAAAGGAATTGTACTGGGAGAAAAGGAAAGGAGGGGGCAGAAAATCATAAATTACACCATATGAGATGCAAAGAACTATTACAGTAGAGGGAACGAAAGGAGGGTGCAAGCAGTGTTTGAACCTTAATCTTACTGCATTTGGTTCAAAGAGGTAATATCATACTTGCTCAGTTGGGCATAGAAATCTATCTTACCCTATAGGAAGTAGGAAGGGAAGGGGAAAGAAATGGAATACGGACTGATAGAAGAGAGGGAAGATTGAGGAATGTGGTGGTCAGAAGCTAAACACTAGTGAGGAGGGAAAAGGATAAAGAAGAAAGAAAAACATAAACAAGTGGGAAAACAGAATGGAGAGAAGGACATGGTTAGTGAGCATAACTCTGAATGTGAATGGGATGAACTTTCCCATAAAATGGAAGCAGAAAAGAAGAATGTATTAAAAACAAGCATCCCACAATATGGTTTTTACATGAAACACATTTGAAACAGGGAGATACATATAGAGTAAAGGTAAAAGACTGGAGTATAATATATTATGCTTCTACTGAAGTCAAAAAAGGCAGGGGTAACAATACTGATCTCAGACAAAGCAAAGCAAAACTAGATCTAATTAAAAGAAGTAAGGAAGGAAACTACATTCTGCTATAAGGTACCATAGACAATGAAGTCATATCAATATTAACACTTATGCACCAAGTGGTATAGCATCAAAATTTTTAGAAGAGAAGTTAAGTGAGTTACAGGAAGAAATAGAGAGCAAAACTAAAGCAGTGAGAGACTTCAATCTCCCCATCTCAGAATTTGATAAATCTAGCCACAAAATGTACAAGCAAGACGTTAAGGAGGTGAATAGAATTTCAGAACAGTTAGATATGGTAGATCTCTGGAGAAAATTGAATAGGGATAGAAAGAAACATACCTTTTTCACAGTGGTACAGGGCACCTACACAAAAATTGATCATGTACTAGGGAATAAAAGCTCCCCAATCTGATTCAGAAAGGCAGAAATATTAAATGCATCCTTTTCAGATCATGATGCAATAAAAATAATATGCCATAAAGGGTAACGGGAAGATTAATTAAAAATTAATTGGAAACTAAAAAATCAAATCCTAAAGAATGAGTGGGTCAAACAACAAATCAGAAACAATCAATAACTTCAGCCAAGAGAATGACAATAACGAGAAAACATATTAAAACTCATGGGATACAGCTAAAGCAGTTATTAGGGGAAATTTTATATAACTGAATGTTTATATGAATAACATAGAGAAAGAAGAAATCAATTAATTGGGCATTCAATGCAAAAAAGCTGGGGGCAGCTAGGTGGCACAGTGGATAGAGCACCAGCCCTGGATTCAGGAGAACCTGAGTTCAAATCTAGCCAAAAAACATAACACTTACTAGCTGTGTGACCCTGGGCAAGTTACTTAATCCCATTGCCTAACAAAAAAAAAAGGCTAGGAAAATAATAAATTAAAAATCCCCAATTAAATAACAAATTAGAAATTCTGAAAATCAAAGGAGAAATGAAATTAAGAAAACTATTGAACAAATAAATAAAACTAAGAGCTTGTTTTATGAAAATAAATAGTAAAATAGATAAACCTTTGATTAATTTGATTTAAAAAAAAGAAAAAAGAAAACTAAATTAGCAGTATCAAAAATGAAAAGGGTTAATCCACCACCAATGAAGGAAATTAAAACAATAATTAGGAACTATTTTGCCCAACTATATGCCAATAAATTTGGCCATCTAAGTGAAATGGAAGAATAGTTAAAAAAAATTTCCCAGATTAACTGAAGAGGAAATCAAATACTTAAATAACCCCATTTTAGACAAAGAAATTGAACAATCCTTCAATGAATTCCCTAAGAAAAAAATCTCCAGGGCCAGATGGATTTATATTGACCAAACATTTAAAGAACAATTAATTCCAATACTATAAATTATGTGGAAAAATAGGTAAAGAAGGCATACTACCAAATTCCTTTAATGATACAAATATAGTGCTGGTACTTAAACTGGGAAGAGGCAAAACAGAAAAATAAATCACAGATCAATTTCCCTAACTAATATTGATGCAAAAAAATTAGCAAAGAGATTATAGCAACTTATCATGAGAATAATATATGATGACCAGGTGGGATTTATACTAGGAATGCAGGGCTGATTCAATATTAGGAAAACTATCAGCATAATTGACCATATCAATAACAAGACTAGCAGAAATCATGTGATTATCTCAATTGATGCAGAAAAAGCTTTTGACAAAATAGAAAACCCATTCCTATTAAAGACTCTAGAAAGCATAGGAATAAATAGAATTTTCCTTAAAATGATAAGTAGCACTTTCTAAAACCATCAGCAAGTATCATATGTAATGGGGTTAAGCTAGAAGCATTTCCAGTAAGATCAGGGGTGAAATAATGATGTCCATTATGACCACTATTATTCAATATTATACTAGAACTATTAGCTTTAGCAATAAGAGAAGAAAAAGAAATTGAAGAATAGTCAATGAAGAAGCAAAGCTATCACTCTTTGCAGGTGATATGATGGTATACTTAGAGAACACTAGAGAATCAACTAAAAAACTACTTGAAATAATTAACAACTTTAGCAAAGTTGTTGAATATAAAATAAACCCACATAAATTATTGGCCCAGCAGCAAAGGATAGAAAGAGAAATTCTATTTAAAGTAACAGTAGACAATATAAAATATTTGGTAGTCTACCTGTCAAGACAAACCCAGCAACTATAGGAACACAATTACAAAAAAACTTTATACAAATTAAGTCTGATCTAAACAACTGGAAAAATATCAGTTGCTCATGGGTAGGCTGACTTAATATAATAAAATGATAATTCTACATAAACTAATTTACTTATTCATTGTCATACCAATCAAACTACCAAAAATTATAACAAAATTCATATGAGAGAATGAAAGATCCAGAATATCAAGGCAATTAATGAAAAGAAGTGCAAGGGAAGGTGGCCTAGTCATACCAGATCTAAAACTGTATTGTAAAGCATCAATCATCAAAATTACTTGGTACCGGCTCAGAAATGTAGTGATGGATCAGTGGAACAGGCTTGTTGCACAAAATACTGTAGTCAAAGACCATAGTAATATATTCTTTGATAAACCTAAAGACTCCCACTTCTGGGATAAGAACTCAGTATTTGACAACTGCTGGGAAAACTGGAAAATAGTATGGCAAAAACTAGGCATACACCAACATCTTACACCATGTACAAAGATAAGGTCAAAATGGGTACACAATTTAGACATAAAGGATGATACTGTAAGCAAATTAGGAGAGCAAGGAATAGTTTACCTGTCAGATTTATGGAGATGTGAAGCCTTTATAAAAAAAAAAAGTGGGAGATAGAGAACATTATGAAATGCAAAATGGATAATTGTAGTTACCTTAAATTAAAAAGTTTTTGTGCAAACAAATCTAATGCAACCAAGATTAGAAGGGAAGCAGAAATTTGGGAAACAATTTTTATAGCTAGTATGCCTGATAAAGGCCTCATCTCTAGAATATATAGAGAATTGAGTAAAATTTATAACAATACTAGTCATTCCCCAATTGATAAATGGTCAAAGGATATGAATAGGCAATTTTCAGTTGAAGAAAATAAAGCTATCTATAGCCATATGCAAAAATTCTCTAAATCACTATTGATTAGTGAAATACAAATTAAAACAACTCTGAGGTACCAGATCGCACATATTAGATTGGCTAACATGACAAAACAGGAAAATGATAAATGTTGGAGAACATATGGGGAAAATGGAACACTAATGCATTGACAGTGAAGTTGTGAACTGATCCAAACATTCTGGACAGCAATGCAGAACTATGCCCAAAGGTCTATAAAACTGTACATGCCCTTTGATCCAGCAACACCACTACTAGGTCTGTATCCTACAGAGATCATAGAAAAAGTGAAAATGACCCACTTCTACAAAAATACTTATGCAGCTCTGTTTTGTGGTGGCAAAGAATTGGAAATTGAGATACCCACCAATTGGGGGAAGGCCAAACAAGTTGTGGTATATGAATGTAATGGAATGGTATCGTTCCACAAGAAATGATCTGTAGGTGAATGTCAGCAAAAAAAACCCAACAAAAACAAAACAAAACAAAAAAACAAACAAACCTGAAAAGCCTTACATGAACTTATGCTGGGTGAAATGAGCAGAATCAAGAGAACATTGTACATAGTAACAGCAATATTTTCAGATGAGCAACTTTGTTACACTTTGCTCTTCTTATAAATGCAATGATCCCAATTTCAAAAGACTAGTGATGGAAAATGATATACACATCCAAAGAAAGAAGTATGCAGTCTGAATGCAGATAGAAGCATACTATTTTATCTTTTTTAATGTTTGTTTTTCTTTCTTGTAGTTTTTCCTTTTTGTTCTGATTCTTCTTTTGCAACATGACTAATGTGGAAATATGTTTAATATGATTGTACATATGTATAGCCTATATCAGATTGCATGCTGTTTTGGGGAGGATGAAGGGGAGGGATGGTGAAAAAATGTAGAACTCAAAATCTTACAAAAGTGAATGTTGAAAACTGAAAATAAATAAAATAAAAAAGAAGATTCATTCCAGATCTGATCATGTTATCTTATTTTTTTTATCCCTTACAACCAACAAATAATAAACACAGAGAGATCTTATAAATTATATACTTTTGGTTGTATGTGTGGATATAAAGATATGATCAATGGTAGAGAATCATATTTAAAATCTAATGTGTCTTATTTTCATATGATCAGATCAAAGATATCCCATATGTATGCAGACACAGATAAGAAAGTAAGTATATTAGTTGCCAGCGGTTATTGTGCTCATCATCACCACTTCAAGTCAATATACTTTGTGTTATAATTTTAAGTTTTTGGTATCTACCCATATTATAATCAAAGCTTACAGAATTTTACTGCAGCCATCTTTTTTTTTGTAGACATTGTGTTTGCTTCAACTCTTCTTTTTAAAGTCATCTTCTCAAATCCCATTTCTATTTGCCTAGGTGGCGCTTTGGATACTTATGTTTTAGAATGCAACAGTTCCACTATCATAAATACTAAGAATATTGTACTCATTAATGAAGATAAATCATTTCCTCCACATCTATTTATTGTTTTCCTTGCATTTTCATCTATATAATTTCTTGAACTTATCTGGCTTAGTTGGATCTCATGTCAAACTCTTTGAAGCTAATTTCTCCCTTCTTTTTAATCACATTTTGAGGTATCATTGGTCAAAACCTTCTTTCCTCCTCCTCCCTAATACTTTTTATACCAGTGGGAACTCTAAATCAGTTTTCCCCTTAACTCATTATACCTCTTTGTAAAGATTAAGTGTGTGTTGGCTGAGTCTGTTTCTCAGATGCTTTTGCCTCATTGTGAAAATTTCATTATATCTCTTAAACTTCTATAAAAATACAATTAAGATAAAAACTTTATGATTAATCATTGCTTTAATAATTTATGTCATCAAGACTTTATTTGAGTAGATCATATATAATTGCTTGCCTTATGGGAAAAGAGGCAAACACTTTTTTTTTGTTAGCTTCCATACTGGGTCCCTCATTTAAACTAACACCTTGAATGATCACTTCCCTGAGATCAAACTTTTCTCAGGTTGATGACCTACCTAAACACATTGCTCAATGATTAATAAGCTGCCACCAAGTGGCACCTCATTATCCCACTAATTCTGAATCCCATAATGTTATCATTCATACTCCTTCTTTTTTCTTCCACTGTCTGTTCTCCTTGTTCACCTCACCCTCAAAGTATACCCTCCAACAATGTCCACATCTAAATATACCCATGCTTTTCACTGTACTCTATGGAATACCCAATAGATGACATGCTTGCTTTCATTTTAAACCTATTTTCTGCTCCTTCCATCTTCTTGCTCACACTGAAATCTGGCTCTCTCTTGTTGACACAGATTTCATGGATACTATTTCAGGTACTGGTTGTACTTTCACTCATTCCCTCTGACTCATTGACTGAGGCGCGGGGAGTTGGGAAGCTCTTTGTTTCCCATTCCTATTTCTAGTTCCTTTCTTTGCCTTCATCACTCAGTAATTTCTTCTCCTTCATCATTCCCTCAATCTATGTGTGCCACCCAACTAAAATTCTGGCAGCTTTGGATTCTTCTAAGACATTACTCATCTTTCCTCAATAAATGTGAGCACAACTTAAGGTATTTCCCTCCTTTCCAACTCCTGCTGTCATGCTAGCAGCATAATTACACTACCTCAAACAAACATCCCAGTTCCACAACATACTCATTTCATATGACCTGCATACTCATTCACCATGCCTCAGATATATATAGAGATGTTCTTACTCTTGGTCTTGTTACCACACATAAATGTACCACTTCCATGGTCATGTACTCTGAAATGTCCTTATCTGTTAACAATCTCATTTCATTTTCCCTCTTCCTCTGACTTGTTGCAAAAACTTCTTCTTTATCCACACTGAGACCTAAGAGTTACTCAACCCAACAATTTCCCTCCAAGTTTTACCCCTGCACTGGCTACAATCTCCTTCATTCCCCATCTTGACTCCTTCAGTCAGCAACTAAATTCTATGCAGTTCCCTTCCTTTGAGTCTCTTGCCTCCTTATCCTACCACCAGTCTTTCCCTTCCAAGCCTGAGCCTTATATTTACTGCCACAATGTCCTATCCTTGCTCCTTCTTGTATGCTACTGAAAGTAGCTAGAAAAAAAATTATGAAACTGTGCTTACTAGATCCATTACAAATTCATGTTAGATAATCTCAAGTGCATCCTCACTGTCACAGGGTGGTCTTTTTCTATTCTTCATAAATTGACTCACTAACCAGGATAGTGCTTTACACATAAGATGTGCTTAACAAAGATTTGTTTATTGCTTCATGACAGCACTAGAGGAGTGGTTTGGCTCTGTGTGCTCTCCTTATTTATCTATTTCTGTTCCCCTTTGTTTTGACTTTTCTTGGATAACATCTGGTTCATTTGGATAAGATATAAGCTTCATGATATCTTTGGTGCAGAAACGGGCAATAATGGCTCCTGTCCTTTTATTCAACAACCACTTATTAATTTACTGTTATGCACAGAGAGTCACAAAACTGCAGGGTCAGAAGTGATTTCAAAGAGCAATTTTAAAAGCCCACACCTGGGAGGCAGAGCTAAGATCGAGAATTCATTGGAAACTGTATATCAGAAAATGTGGAGCTCTCCTCCACAAAATTTCTCTAAGCAGATCTAGAAAATGCACTAGGTTTAATCCTGTTTGGGGAAATCCAGTAAAAAAAATCACAGTGAGTCATTTGTCCAGCCCAAATCAGCATAGAGAGAAAAACAGGGAGGTCTGTGGTCACTGGGGACTGAGTTGGGCTAGAAGCACACGGAGAGACACTTAGGAGAAGGCAATGCTTCAGTGCAGAGGAAGCCCCACACCCATACAGAAGCACACCAAGAACCATACTGGTATACTGTGAGGGAGACTGGTACCAAATGGCAATTTTGTAACCCATTAATTAATTAATTCCAGGTCACAGATACAGAGAGGATTAAGAAGGGGACCTGACATTCCCAGGCAGTGAAAACCTGACTAGTGTACTAAGAACAGAGAACATTCAGATATAACAAGCAACAGTGTTGCTTAAGAAACTATGTGTAGAGCCAGGTTTCCTTTCCCAACCATTCAGAGGATCAACCAGTGAAAGAATTCCAGACCAAAAATCAATCCTCTAATTCTGACACTCTGAATCACCAGAGCTTTCCAACTTACTGATCGGGGTTGTATCCAGTAGAAGACTATTTGTGCTAAGACTGAAACACTAATCAAGAACTAAGAGAGTTAGAGGTGGGGTTGGAAATGGAGAACAGTCAGACTTTGCCTTGAACTAGACCACTTTGGGAGCACTGAAATTTTGTAAGTCTCTAACTTGTCATTCAGATTCTGTAATAACATAAAATTCAATATTCCAAGAAAGCAGAAATAGGACCAGGCCATAACTTTCATTCAGAAGTGCCATAGAACCCAGCCCTAATGTCAAATCCAAAGTCAGGAAGTGGGCTAGAAGAATGAGCAAACAAAAAAAAAATCTTACTATAAAGAAATATTATGATGACAGGAAAGCTCAAAACAAAATGCCAAAAGAAGTGACTGGCTCCAAAACATCTACAAGCAAAGCCTTAGAGAAAAACACAACTTGGACACAATTTTATTAGAATGCCTGGAAAAAAATGAAGTGATTTTTTTTAAGGTAATGTTATTTTTTATAGCTGGAACAAGAACACTTGAGGAAAATTTTGGAAAATATTTGAGAGCTATAGAACAAAGAATTGGAAAAGGGATTAGTAGTTTGGGAATAAAAGGTACAAATCTTTGCCAAAGCATCAAACTACATGAAAATTAGAGTGGAACAAATGGAAACCCATGACTTAATGTGATAAAAAGAAATATTAAAACCAAGTTAAAAGGCTGAAAAAAATGAAGGTATCTCATAACAAAATCAATTCATCTGGAAAACAAATTGAGATGAAAATAACATTGGAATATCTTAATGCTATGATAAAAAATAAAAGCTTCAATATTCTATATTAAAAAATCTTAAAATAAAATCTCCCAGATCATTTGAAAGAACAAAAAGTGGAAGCAGAAATAATTCTCCAGTCATTTCCTGAAAAAATTCCAAAATGAAAGCTCTCAGAAATATTTAGCCAAAACACAGGGTTTCCAGGTCAAAGAAAAAAATATTGCTAGCTGCCAGAAAGAAATAATTCAAGAATGAAGAGTGGCATTTCAGGAATACACATATTAGTGACCACCACCTCAAAGGAGTGCAGAACGTGGAATACAACATTTCAGAAGGCAAAGGATATGGGCTCACAATCACGAATAGATTACCCAACAAAACTGGGTATAATGCTAAGGGGCAGTGACCTTTAATGAAATAGAGAACTTCCAAAGAATTTTTTGATGAAAAGACTAGAGCTATGGCAATGAGATAAAAATCCTTCTCCATTCTGGTTATCCTCCTCTGGGTGCTCTCCAGTTTAATAATGCATTTCTTAATATATGAAATCTATTGCAGAACATGATATACTTAATGTGACCTGAACACTTTGAAGTATAGCAGGTAACATTAAAAATGCCTCTCTTATCAGTTATAGAATTATTATGTACCATCACCTTTATTCCCAACTGATACATATAACAATGACTTTAAACCTTAGTAAATGATATTTATAAATTATTGTAATAAAAATTAAGAAGGATCAGTTTACAAACCCACATATTTACAGAGGCTCAACTTTCTTGTAGGCTAGGCTAACTCCTGAAAAACAGAAATACAATACATCCTCAGGTCTGTATTTCCATGTTGGTAGGCACCATAATAGCTTACAAGCTAGTGGTATAGCTTTACCAGAGCCATTATTACCTTTGTACCACCATAAGGAAAAATTGGAGATCTTACATAGAGGTATACAATCAATACTCCACAATATAAAAGATGTATAATGCTGAATAGATAAAGAAAGAGTTCAACACTTAGAGAAATCCAAAGAGGAATTGGCTGCTGTGGGCGTGAAAAGAACTATAGTTGATTAATTTAATCTTATACTATCTATAGGGATGCTTTTATGAGTATCCATATCTGTATCTATAATTCTTTTTCTTTTTTTCTTTTTCTTTTGGTGAGGCAATTGGGGTTAAGTGACTTGCTCAGAGTCACACAGTTAGTGAGTGTTATGTGTCTGAGGCTAGATTTGAACTCAGGTCTTCTTGACTCCAAGGCCAGTGCTCTATCCACTGTGCCACCTAGCTGCCCCATAACTCTTTTTTCTATCCAACCACCAATCTATCTATCATCTCTCTATATTTATCTATGTGTTTGTGCTTATGGTTATTACTAAGAAATATAAATTAAATCATATAGTCAATTGTATAGTAAAAAATATACAAAGATTATATGATAAACTTTACAGTAAGTTGTTAGGAGGAATCTTGGTCGAGTATTCATCAAACAAGATGGTCTCTGACATCTCTTCTCACTGAGATTCTTAAAGAAAATAAGTTTTCAATTCATTTTCATTGTTATTGTGGTTGTTTAAAACAGCAAATAATGGTTAGTGCAGGGAAGAGAGAGAGGAAAGAAGGTTCAGGTTTATTATCAGAGTTTAAAATGAATAAAGGAAATTCAGAGGAAACAGTGTAGCATAGCAAACATTTGATGCAAATATTTATATTGCTGAATCACATAATTTATAAGTTAGAAGGAACCTTAAATGATACATTTTGTAGTAGAAATAGTACTAGAATCAATGGAGCTGAGATAGAATTCAAGGTCTACTATTAACTCTGTAATCCTGAACAAATCAGCCAACTGATCAGATCCTCAATTTCCTCATGTATGCAATGGAGATAATAATATCTCTATCACCTCTCTCCCAGGGTTGCTGCTGGTAAGTAAATTCATAAACCTTAAAATGTTAAGTAAATATGAACTATTTTTATTATACAAGTCAGTCTGCACCTCAGCAGGAATCCCCTTTGCAACATATTATAAATAGTTTAGCTGAAAACATTTGATTGAAATAAAAATCAAATGCACACTAGTAGGAAAGTGGGAAAAGTCATTCACGTGAAAAGGATCTGGGGGTTTCAGTGAACTGAAAACTAAATGTAAGTGAAGTGGAAGCTAATAAATATAGTGAAATCTTAGGATGCAATAAGAGAATCACAATGTCAAAATATGGTAGATTATAGTCTCATTGCACTCTTTCCTAGTAAGGTCATATATTTAAAAGAATGTGGTCAATGATGAAGGCCATTTGTTTTTCTTAAGATGGCCATTAGCAAGCAGGAGAATAGCCAAGAAAAGTTGACAATAAATATAAAGTGAGTAGAGACTGTTTCATACAAATATTTGTTCAGGAAAATAGGATGTGTAGCTTGGAGAAAAGAGGACTTATGGCAGCAAACATTACCTGTCTTTAAGTAATATTAGGCTTATCAGAGGTAAGTAAACGTGGAACATTTTTGTATGGCAAAACTTTTTTGGGGGGGGGGGTGGAGTCAAGATGGCAGAGAAAGGCAGCAACTCACCTGAGCTCTCCTTACAACCCCACCAAACATCTTTAAACAAAGTCATAAAAATATTCATGGCTCAGCAGAACCCTCAAAAAGATGAGGTAAAATATTTTTCAAGCCAAAGACAACTTAGAAGGTCAACAGGAAAGATCTGTTGTACCTGGGTGAGAGTGGGGTGCATTCCAGCACAGGCTGTGCCATCCTAGAACAAGGCCCAGCAAACTAGGAAAAGGCCTTGGGAGTAATTGAATCAGCAACAGCCGCAACTCCTTCTGGAGCTCTCAGCCCACAGAATGTAAGGGGGTTGACTGATCAAAAAGAGATTATAGAGGACTCTTGGTTAGCACTGAGGCAGGACTCTGTTGCTTTACCAATATTTGGATCCAGGTCATAGTCCTGGGTGGCAGTCCAGGGCAAAGAACAGCACTAGCACACCAGAACTTGTGGCTGTAGTAGAGCAGGGACCCTCATCATAGTTCCAGGGCAGAGAAGAAGTGCTTATAGACATTCATGAACAAGAACAAAGGACAGGAGAGTAGTAAACACACCTTTCTTTGGAACATAGCACCATGGAAGAACTGAAAATTTACAGGTATGAAAACAGTTGCACAAAACCTCTGAAGCTTGGGACAATGTGCTCTCCACCCTGAAAAATAGAGCCCTGCTTTAACAAAGAGTTAAAAGTCAAGAAATAAGCTGGGAAAATAAGCAAACAACAGAAAAAATATTCTAACTAAGAAAGTTACTATGGTGACAAGGAAGATCAAAACACACACTCAGAAGATAATAATAAAGTTAAAGCTCCTACATCCAAAACCTCCAAGAAAAATATGAAATAGCATCAGACCATGGAAGAGCTCAAAAAAAGATTTTTAAAATCAAGTAAGAGAGGTGGAGGAAAAATTGGGAAGATAAAAGAGAGTGATGTAAGAAAATCATGAAAAATGAATCACCAGCTGACCAAAAATATTGAAGAAAATAACACTTTAAAAAAGACTAGGCCAAATGGTAAAAAAAAAAAAAGGTGAAAAGACAATGAGAAGAATAATTGGACAAATGGATAAAGAGGCACAAAATTCATGAAGAAGAAATAAACTCCTTAAAAAGTAGAATTTTCCAAATAGAAAAGGAGGTCCAATAACTCACTGAAGAAAATAATTTCTTGAAAATTAGAATTAAGCAAATGGAGACTAAAGCCTTTATGAAAAATCAAGAACAATAAAACAAAACCATATGAATGAAAAATAGAAGACAATGTGAAATATCTCATTGGAAAAACAACTGACCTGGAAAATGGATCTAGGAGAGATAATTTTAAAATTATTGGACTTCCTAAAATCCATGATTAAAAAAAAAAACATAGACATCATCTTTCAAGAAATTATCAAGGAAAACTGCCCTGATATTCTAGAACAAGATGGTAAAAATAGAAACTGAAAGAATCCACTTATCACCTCTTGAAATAGATCCCCAAATGAAAACTCCCAGGAATATATAGCCAAATTTCAGAGTTCCTGGTCAAGGAGAAAATATTGCAAGTAGCTAAAAAGAAACGATTCAAGTAACATGAAGCCACTTTCAGTTATTCTTGATGAAAATACCAGAGCTGAATGGAAAATTTGATTTCCAAATACAAAATTCAAGGGAAGCATAAAAGTAAACAGGAAGGGAAATCATAAGGGACTTAATAAAGTTACACTGTTTACATCCCTACATGAGGAGATAGTTAGAAGGAGAATATATAGGCAGAGGGCACAGGTGTAGTTGAATATGAAGGGATGATATCTAAAAAAAATAAAATTAAAGGGTGAGAGAGATATACGGAGAGAAAAGGAAAGGAGAGGTGAATGGAGTTAATTACTTCACATAAAAGACAAGAAAAAGCTTTTACAGTGGAGGGAAAGATGGGGGATGTAAGGGGGAATGAATGAACTTTATTTTCATCAGAATTGGCTCCAAGAGGGAATAATATGCACATTCAATTAAGTATAGAAATTTATCTTAACCTACAGGAAGTAGGAGGGGAAGGAGATAAAATAAGTGGGGGATAACGGGGAGGGCAGATTAACAGAGGGGGTAGTCAGAAGCAAAACACTTTTGAGGAGAAACAGAGGGAAAAGAGAGAAATAACAGAATTAACAAAGGGGGATAGGATGGAGGGAAATAGTTAGCAATAGTATCTGTGAAAAAAATTGAAGTAAATTTCTCTAATAAAGGCCTCATTTTTCAAACATATAGAAAACTGAGTCAAATATGTAAAAATAGGAGCCATTCCCCAATTGATAAATGATCAAAAGCTATGAACAGTTTTCAGATGAAGTAATCAAAGCTATCTATAGCCATATGGAAAAAAAGTGTCCTAATTCACTATTGATTGGAGAAATGCAAATTAAAACAATTCTGAGGTACTGCTTTATACCTATTAGATTGGCTATTGGGACAGAAAAGGAAAATAATAAATGTGGGAGGGGATGTTGCAAAATTGAGACATTAATGCACTGGTGGTGGAATTTTGAACTGATTCAACCATTCTGTAGAGCAATTTGGAACTTTGCACAAAGGACTATAAAACCATGAATACCCTTTGACCTAGCAATATCACTATTGGGTGTGTATCCCAAAAGAGAACTAAAAAAAGAAAAAGAAAAAGGACCTATATGTACAAAAGTATTCATAGCAACTCTTTTCTGGGGGCAAATTGTTGGAAATTGAGGGAATACTTATCAATGGGGAATGGCTGAACAAATTATGGTATGTGATTATGATGGAATGCTATTATGCTATAAGAAATGATGAGCAGGATGCTCTTAGAAAAACCTGGAAAGACTTACATGAGCTGATGCAAAGTGAAATGTACTGTTACAAAGTAACAGCAATATTGTAAGATAAGCAGCTGTGAATGACTTAGCTATTCTAAGCAGTACAATGATCCAAGACAACTCTGAAGGACTTATGATGAAAAATGCTATTCATTTCCATACAAAGAAATTATAGTGTCTGAATACAGATTGAAGCATACTTTTTAAAACATTTTTTCCTTGAGGTTTTTTTTTGGGGGGGGAGGGGAGGTCTATGTTTTCCTTCACAATATGACTAATATGGAAATGTTTTGCATGACTACACATGTATAACCTATACTGAATTGCTTGTCTTCTCAATGAGTGGTTGGGGAGGGAGGAAGCAAGAGAATTTGGAAATCAAAGTTTTAAAAATGAATGTTAAAATTGTTTTTACATTTAATTCAGGAAAATAAAATACTAAAAAATTATTTCTGTTCAAACACATTAGTTACAGATCTCTGAATTACCATATATATTACCTGCCACTGGAATCTGTTCTACACCAGATCTAGAGTTTTCTCTTGACCTAGGGGCCAAAATAGATCATGCAGGTCTGTTTTGGCCATAAATTATTAGGCTTCATGCAGCACAGTTTTCTCTTTCACACCTCAGATCTGGTTGAATATTACACAGCAGCATTCCAGCATGTGCCATTCATTTAAAGGACTTTGAACTCAGAAGGATTAATTTTGAGGTTTTTCTGTCTTGGACAGCATCATTGGTTGTAGACCCTTATTCTGGTCCTGATCTCACTAGTAGTCTTCAATGGCCAATGTTGGGCAAGGAGAGATAGTGTAAAGTAATCACAGCTACTCCTACAGATGGTACACTGTCTGGAAGGAGTCATACTTTCTTAAGTAGGTTTTCGTATGCTAGTGGTTCATAGATTGGTCACAGATCTGTTCACAAACTGCTTTCACAAACCTTCTTCCCCTACACCACCCATCTGTACCTAGCCCTACAGGAACTACAGTGGTTTTGATGTAGGGCTAAATGAAATAGATAAATGTCATACTCATTGCTTGTCTCTGATTGATATGATGATGAGGATTAGGATGAAGATGATGAAGATGATAACTAATATTAATTTAGTGCTTTAAGGTTGAACTAAGTAAAAACTTATTGTGTTACTTTACTTAAAACTCACAATTGCTTCTGTCAAGTTGGCACTATTTGTATCCCCATTTTAAAGACGAGGGAAGAGACAGAAGTTCAATGATTTGCCTAGGGTCACTAAGGTGGAAAATGTCTGAGGCTGTATTCAAAAATTAGATCATTCTGACTTCAAATCCAACACTCTGTCTATGGCTGCATCCAGGTGCATCATAACCAATATATACTTGGTCTTAGCTATAACTTTTTCATACTATCTAAACATCTCTACATTTCCCTCACTCTCTTCCCTTACAACCCCACTTCTGACCTTATTATTCCATCAACACTGCTCCTCCAAATTAACCAGGGATCTTAACTATCAAACCCAATGGCCTTTTCTCATTCTTCATTCACTTGACCTCTCTGCAGGTTTTGGTACCATCAATCACCCTCTCTTCCTTGATACACTCTTCTCTATAGGTTTTCAAAATGCCCCTCTCTCCTGACAAGTCTCTGACAAGTCTCTTTTGTTGGATCCTTATCCGGATTGTGTCCCACAGTGTTGTGTGTTGGGCTCTTCTATTTTCTACCTCTGTACTACTTCAGGTGATAATCTCCTCAGCTCTCATGAATTTAATTATCATCTCTATGCTAATGATTTTTAAATCTACCTCTGCTGACTGCCAATCTTGCATCTCCAACTGCCTTTCAGACATTTCAAAGCAGATATCAAGTAGATATCTTAAACTGAACATGTTCAAAACCAAATTAATTATCTTTCCTTTTAAATCCCTCCCCCCCCAAACATTTCCTATAGTGTAGAGGGTATCACCATCTTCCCAGTCCCTAAGGCTAGCAACCTTGGAATCATCCTGAACTCCTCACTATTTCTCATCCCCCATATCAGTTGCAATGTCCTGTTGATTTCACCTTTGCACTATGTCTTGAATATGTCACTTTCTTTACTCTGAGACTAGCAGCACTCTGGTACATGCCCTTATCATTGTACTACTTCAATAGCCTGCCCATGGGTCTGTCTTCCTCCAGATTCTCCCTACTCCAATCTATGCTTCATTCAGCCACTAAAACATTTTTCCTAAAGCACAGGTCCAATCTTGTCACTTCCTAACTCAATAAACCCAAGGGCTTCCTATCACACCCAGGATCAAATGCAAATGCTTTACCTGGCATTCAAAGCCTTTCATTACTGGAATGACTCCTACCTTTCTAGTATTCTCACACCTTACTCCCTAACACATATGCTTCAATTCAGAAATGTTGTTCTTGTTGTTTCACATACAAGATACTCAAAGACATTTTATCTGGCTGTCCCAAATATCTGGAATGTTCTCTCTCAACTCTTCCTATTGACTTCCCTGTATTCCTTTAATTTTCAATGATAATTTTATCTTTTACAGCAAGACTTCCCCAATTCCTCTTAATTCCAGTACCTTTCCTCTCTTAATTATTTCCTATTTATCTTGTATATAACTTGTTTGTAAATGTCTGTTTGCATGTCATTTCTTGTAATAGATTGTGAATTCCTTGAAGACAATGTCTGTTCCTTGCCCTAGCATTTTGCACAGTGCCTGGCATATAGTAGGTATTAAATAAATGTTAATTTACTATTGATCTGAGAACACCAGAATTAGATTAATTTTTTTGATTTCAGATAAATGTCCTCAGTTCCTTTGCAAATAACAAGTTAACAATAGCACATGGAACTTCAGCAAATGTTATTACATGCAAAGATGGTGCAGAAAGGACTTGTATCTGAACTAATCAACCGTCAAAACAAATTTGTGACCCCCCTTCCCTACCTACTTTAGTAGTCACTTTGATTCTCAGTGTTACTTTAGGGATAATCATTCTTACTCTCATCCCCTAAGTCTCATGTGGGAAAAGTGTTCAGCATTTATTTGGAGCCAATCAATCACTCATTTTGATGAAACCTACCTTCCTCTAAGAAATATAAAGTTACTACTGAATCAAAATATCATCCTAGAATTGTCATCCAGAAGCTGCTTTTGCTTAATTATTCTTAAACCATCTCCTCCAAAACTGTACTGTCCATTTTACTTATATTACCAGGAAAAGGCAACATTTTCTGCTCTTCTATGTGCTTCTGTGCATTGTTGCTTTTTGATTGTGTCTTCTCCTATGATCCTTTGGTTTTAAATTGTTTGCCACGTAAAACTGTTTTTGATCCTTCATTGTTTTCTTTTACTTCTGACTCAAACTCTTTCATATCCATGCAATATTTTTTCTTCAACATGCAATATATGATGCTGGGTCAGCATCATAAATTTTCTTGCACCCACCCAAGCTCTGTGCTTCCATTGCTCTATCATTACAGTATTTCATAACAGTTTCATCAGTTCCTGACTGCTTCCTGCTATGCATTCCAGTACCACTACCATACAAACTCATGCTGCTCTTTTTGGATGGTATCAGCCAGTGATCACATTTTTAGCTCTTATATGTGTCAGTGCTACAGTCCCACCTAGTGATGATATACACACAGAAAAGTCAGACAGCTGACAAGATCTCATCATCCTTGTCAACTCATGGCTCCAAGCCATCTGTCCTAAACAAGTTAGGATGATGAAATTCCATTAACGTTTTCATTACCTAATGGTGAAGGCAATGTGCTTGCCTTCATATGTTCAGCACCTTTCACTGAGCGTTTTTTTCTTGAAGATGATTAAAAGCAATTCCCTCCATTCATAGGATCATAGATTTAGAACTTGAATGTACCCTGGAGACTAACATGTCCAATGCTTTCATTTTAGAGATGAGGAAACTAAGATATAAAGATTAAACAACTTGCCTGGAGTTACAGAACTAGTAAATACCTAAGAATTTGAAACAAAATTTTTCTGACTCCAAGTACAATGTTCTACCACTACATCATACTGCCTCTTACTTACTGATGCTGCATATTAGTACCATCATTTCCAACCTGGCAGCTCACCTGTATTTATTTCCGGATTATTTCCATAAATTCATCTTCCTGCAAGATCAAATCATCTCTGAAACTCATACCAATTCACTACTTCCTGCTCTGTGACTTCTCTCTGATTGGAGGTGGTAGAGAGTAGGCATCAGAGAGCTTCTCTATTTAAGAAGGACCTCAGGGCAAATTCCTCATCATTTCTCACCTGTCTGCAGAACTTCATCAAGATCCAGGTACCCTTTCCCTCTCCCTTGCCTCCTCTTCCCCCCTCCCCATACTCACTCCCTCTATCCCCCACTTTCAGCTTCTTTTTAAGTACTGTATTCCCTCCTTAGACTGTGAATGCCTTGAGGTCAAAGACTATCTTTTGTCTTTCTTTGTATACTCAACTCTCACCACAGTTCCTGGCACATATTGTTGTCATTTGTCCTTCATTTTCAAGGAGGACCAATGGCATTTATGGGGTGATGTCTTGACTAATCTGTGAATTGGATTTAAGTGAAGCAGAGTTGCACACAGTTGTCAGATTTACTCTCTCTTCCAGAGTTATCAAATCCCAGTGACAAGACAAAAGTCAGGATGACTGGTGAATGCCTGGGATACAGTGTATGACCTTGCCATCTTCAATGTCTGACCAATCTCTAAGTACTCAACAGAGCCTGCTTCAGCCACTTTCATAGCTGTTGGGAAAAAAAAAAAAGTTCCCATTGACCCATTCAGACAGGGGAAATTTTCACATGCCTGAGGTGGATATCCTGTTAACTCCCTGATGAGTCTCAGGCCTATCAGTTATCCTCAACCTCATTTAGCCCATCTGCCAAGATGGTTTTACCAGGGTATGTGTGCTGTACATAATGCAGCTTTTTGGAGCTATGGGTGAGAGTAGAGTGCCAATTGGACACCAAAGGTGGACAAGCAGTCCTGAAAAGGATTCAGCAAACCCTTAAACCAGAGATGCTAGTCTTTCTTGAATACCTCATACATCTGCTGGAATATATTAGGTGCTTAATAACATGTTTATTGGCTGACTGACATTCCTCATCACTTTGCATTTATTTTGCATATAACCTGTTTTTACTTATTTGTGTAACTTTTATATCCACCTAATAAAATATAAGCTGTTTAACAGCAAGGACTAACATTTTTGTGATTGTATTCCCAGTTACTTACATAGTATCTGGCATATAGTAGACAATAAATGCTCATGGATGATTGATTGAGTTCCATTCATCTTTGCTGACTCCTGTTATCCTTAATTACTTTCCTGATCCCTAGATTTCACAAATTGCAGGTAGCCTACATGAAGGAATGTTGTGAAGCTCAAATGAGATAATTGATATGGTGCTTTTTATACCTTAAAGTGCTCTATAAATGCCTAATAAAAGTAATAGTAGTAATTGTAGTAGTGGTGGTAGTAGTAGTAGTAGTAGTAGTAGTAGTAGTAGTAGTAGTAGTAGTAGTAGTAGTAGTAGTAGAGACTGTGTCCAGGACATACTTGGAGAGAATTAAAGAAGGTGCTATAAATATTGGTTGAAATTGAGGGATGGTGTTAAGACTGGCAGCCACTGCTGGTTCTCTGACATAACAGCAGAAATCTCAGGTCATTGTTACAAGAGCACTTGTAAACAATAAAACATGATTTATAAATCTGAGTTATTATTATAACCTGTACTTCATGTTAATATTGAAGGCTGACTCTATATATTATCTATGCCTTTGAGATACTAAAAGAACAAGAGGAAAGCTTCCAGTCTGTTGATGAATTTTTTGTGCAAAGTTTATGGCATAGCATGAAAAAAGTTATTGTGTCATTTTAGTCATGTCCAATTCTTCAAAACCCCATCTAGGGTTTTCTTGGCAAAAATTCTGAATTAATTTGCCATTTTTTTTATCCAGCTCATTTTACACATGAGGAAACTGAGGTAAACAAGGTTCAGTGACTTGCCTAAGGTCATATAGCTAATAAGTATCTGAGGCCATTTTTGAACACAGGGAGAAGAATATTCCTGACTCCAGGCCCAGAACTCTATCTACTGTGCAACCTAGCTGATAAAGTTCGAGACATGATAAAAATCTGTGTAGATGCTGAGATCTATTAAAGTTGAAGAATATACATGTGGATGAAATCTTAGTCTTTGAGCTTATGGAATTATATTCCCTGTAAAGAAGGCACTGTTGCCCAGAGAATAAACCAGATTCTGTCCTGTCCTGGACCATAGCCTGTCACTGTGATACTTCCCCCCTAAAAGGAATATGCTGGGCATTATAATACATGAACACAGAGGGCAGACAGCTTGTGAGTGACTCATAACTAAGTTACACCTAAAAGTTAGAATACAAAGACTGAGAGTGGATGATAAATATCAGAGGAATCTAATCAGCAAAGGACTAGTTACCTAGTATAATAAAGCTAAATCATGAATCACTGATATAACTAGGGGATAGATGAGGGGTGGGGGAGCTGGTCCATCAGGTGAACCAGCCATCATCATAGTCAGGGGATTCTGATGTTAGCTTGTAATTTGACTGCATTAATCATCATTGGAAATGTTTAATCCAACCCAAGAAGATGCATTGTTCATTATCCTCTCATTAGCAGGAGCTGGAGTGCATTTACTTATATTTTCTGGCCCTTTCTCTGCCACTTGAGCAAGGTATGTGCTCCTCTTTCAGTCTCAATTGCTGCATCTACACAAAGAAAATGGGCTAAGCTGCATGTTGTCTAGGATCTTTTTCATTTCTAACTTTGTGCAATACAGTGAGAAAATTCTACATATAAAATGAGAAGCTATTAAAGACTTTCTTTAAAGTAGCATGCAATTTTAAAAAGAAATATGAGATTCATTTTTTAAGAATAATGGTTCTACCCAAGAAATAAGGGTCACTTGGATTTATATTATCTGCTCCACACCAAATAGGTCATGCAAATTGAAAGTTGATTGTATAGCTCCACCTCACTGATTCACTATATATTTTCAAATGTAATCTGGAAACCTGTCTCTTCTCTGTGGCTTTTACTTCTTAATTTCTCTTGACCTCAAGTCAAAAGTTTGATTTTTTTTAAAGAAAAATAACTGAAGTGCTGTCCCAATCCTCTGCATATGGATCTGTGAAATGGCTTATCTACCAAAAAAAAAATGAGTTGAGAAGAAAGCATTTTTAGAGAGATTATTAGGTGAAAGACCCTTAGGAAAAGAATATATTTCTCAGGTAAGGAAGCTCAATCTGGAATAATAGAAAAAACTAGGTATGTTTAGTCTGGAAAAGAGAAGATTATAGTGGGGTTAATGTTTTCAGGTACTTAAAGGGCTATCACATAGAAGAGAGATTTCATATATATGGATTGGCCAGAGTCATAGAATTGGAGAATTGGAAGGATCTTGTCGTCTAGTTCAACCTATACACAAAGGAATTCCCACTATAACTTACTCAATAAATGATCTAACCTCTGAAGGAAGACCACTAAGGACAAGAGGAAACCAGTCATCATCTGAGGCAACCAATTCTTCTTTTGGACAACTTAGTTGTTAGGATTCTGTTAAATGAACACTAAATTTAAACCTTAGCAATGTATATCCATTGCTCCTGGATCTGTCCTCTATTAAGGCCAAACAGATAAAATCTGATTCCTTTTCTACATGAAAATTGCTCTACAGCTCTCGTGTTTCTTCATATCTCTTTTTTTCTCCCTGATAAACATACCCACTTCTTTCAGCCCATCCTTATGTCATGAAATGAAGATTTTTCACCAAACAGAATGCCCTCCTTTGTACATTCCAGTTTATCTACCTTTTTTTCCTGTACCAGTGCTCAGAACTGAATAAAATATATGACATAAGGTCTTACAGGAATAAAGAACAGAACCTAGAAGGAATGGATAGAAGTTGTAAAGGAAGATCTCAGGTCTATGAAAAGAAAACTTCCAAATATATAATTGTCCCAAAGTAGAATAAGCTGCTTCTGTAGGTAACCAAGTTTCCTTTCCTAAAGGACTTCAGATGAAAGCTAGATGACTATGAGGGGATTTGTAGCTAGGATTCCTGCTTATGTTCAGACCATAATAGTTAAACTATGAGGTTTCTTTCAGCTTTAGTATTTGTTAATTTTATGATTTGATGAAACTACATTCAAATAGGGCAAGTGGTTAGCCATCCTTTGCAATATTATAATTCTCAACTGATACTATTAGTTTTTCAATATTTGCAATGATAAAACATAGAAAATTACCATTTTTCTACTCAGCTCTAGAAAATATGATAAGTGGCAATGATTCATGTAACAGGATTAAGGACACACTTTTCTATAGCTTGAAACTTGTTGGAACTCTAAATCAAAAATAGTTAATTCTTTGAAAAATTAAAGCAATATTTTTCCATGGGCTCTGATACACACTAAGCTGGGAAAGCAAAAGATAAACTCTACCTAAAAACCTAGAGTAAATACTGAGGTATGCAGTACATGGATGCTAACAGTGACAATTGAGTGGTGTGTTGAGTAGTTCAAATACTCTTATTTATCCCCCTTCAACATTCCCCCTAATGCTTACGGTGTAAATGGGTTTTTCCACTAAAACATTTTCTATTTACACAGGGAAGGTGAAATAAAATAATCTCCAAATCACTATTTTTAAGCTTCAAACCCCTAACTACAGGTAGCAACCTGGCAAACAACAATAGAAACAACCACAACAACAAAAACACCACAAACACCTCAGTGCAAAACTCACTAGCATCTAAAAAAATTTGAAGATGAAGAGGAAGAAATGTGAAATATTAGATATTTTATCCAAAGTTTATGGAAAGTCATGGTCAAGAATGACACAAGATCAAATGTTATCAATGGGCTCTAAACCATATGGGTAGAGATATTGTCAGTGAGAATGTAGAAGCATCAAAGTCTCAAATCTATTTTGATGAATTATCTTTTCATAGCTGGTCCTCATTAATAAAAATGAAAGAAACCTTAGAGATTATCTATAATGGTCTGAACATGAGCAGAAACCTCAGCTACAAAATCCCCTCGCAGTCATCTAACCTTCATTTAAAGTCCTTCAGGAAAGGAACACCTCCAGAAACAGCCTATTCTCCTTTGGCACAATTCTATCCTTGGAAGCTGAATTTAAACAGAAAACCAAAAACTGAAGTTCTGAGGAACAGGGTCTCCATCAGGTATTTCTTGAGTGAGGATGATTTCTTAAAGGGTGACATTTAACTCCCATGCATGAAGGGCAGAACTGACTGTTGAGTTATCTACTTTTAAAAAATGAGCCAGAAAAGGTCGTTGAGAAAGCACAATACCCATTCCTATTTAAAAACTCTAGAAAGCATGGGAATAAATGGTGCCTGTTTTAAGATGATAAGTAGTATTTATCTAAAACCAAGATCAAGCATTATATGCAATTGGAATAAACTTGAAGACTTCCCAGTAAGATGAGGGGTGAAACAAGGATGTTCACTCACCACTTATAACTAGAAATGCTAGCAATAAAACAAGAAAAAAAGAAAGAAACTGAAGGAATAAAATAGGTAATCAGGAAACAAAACTATTACTCTTTGCAAAAGATATGATTTTATATTTAAAGAACCGCAGAGACTTAACTAAAAAAAAAACAGTTGGAACATTTAACAACTTAGAAAAAGTCACAAGATATAAAATAAACCCACATAAATCATGCATTTTTATATACTACCAACAAAGCCCAGCAGCAAGTAATGGAAAGAAAAATTCTATTTAAATTACTGCAGACAATATAAAATACTTGGTAGTCTTCTGCCAAGACACAATGTGAACACAGTAACTGGGAAAAAAAAAAAACTTTTCACACAAATAAAGGCAGTCCTAAACAACTGGAGAAATATTAATTGCTCATATCATAAAGAGTTGGACATGACTGAAATCACTTAATTCCAATAATAATTAGGTAGAGCCAGTATAATAAAATTGATAATCCTACCTAAGTTAATTTACTTATTCATTGTCATACAAATCAAACTACAAAAAGATTATTTTATAGAGCTAGAAAAAATTATAACAAAATGTGTCTGGAAGAAAAAAATAGTCAAGAATATCAAGGGAAATAAAAAAAAAATGTGGAGGAAGATGACCTAGCAGTACCAGATTTCAAAGTTTAAAACAAAGCTGTAATCTCCAAAACAACCTAGTACTGCTTAAGAAATTGAGTGTTGGATCAGTGGAATAGATGAGGTAAACAATATACAGTTGTAAATTACTAAATTAATCTAGTGTTTGATAAACATAAGAATCTAAACTTTGGGGACAAAAGTCCTTATTTGACAAAAGAAAACTAGAAAAATTGGGAAGCAATTTGGCAGAAACTAGGTATAGATCAATATCTTACTCCACATCCCAAGATGAGGTCAAAATGGGTACATGACTTAGTCATAAAGGAAGATATAAATAAATTAGGAGAGTATGAAAAAAATGTACATCAGATCTTTGGATAAATGGAGAGTTTAATGAGCAAAAAAAAGATATAGGGAAGATAAGAGAAAATAAAATGAATAGTTTTGATTATATGAAATTAGAAAGCTTTTGTACAAACAAAACTAACAGTCAAAATTAGAAGGAAAACAGTAATCTGGGGGAAATTTTGTAGTGTCTCTGATAAAGGCTTCATTTATCAAAATTATGAGGAACAAAGCCAAATTTATCTTAAAAAAGAGCTATTCCCCAGTTGATAAATGATCAAATGATATCAACAGTTAATTTTCTGAAGAAGAAATCAAAGCTCTCAATAATCACATTAAAAAAACTATAAATCAATACTCACTAGAGAAATGCAAATTACATCAACTCTAAGGTACCACCTCACACCTATCAGATTGGCTAACATGACAGAAAAGGAAAATGAGAAATGCTGGAGGGGATGTGCAAAAATTGGGCACTAATACATTGTTGCTAAAATTGTAAATAATCCAACCATTCTGGAGAATAGGTTGGAACTATGTGCAAAGAGTTATAAAACTGTGCACATCCTTTGACCCAGCAATGCTACTACTAGGTCTGTATCCCAAAAAGATCAAAGGAAAGCTAAAAAGATATACATATATATATATATACACACACACACACACACACACACACATATATGTATATATATGCATGTATATATGTATGTATATGTATACATATGTATATATACATGTATATGTATGTATAGATGTATACACACACATATATATTGCAACTCTTTGTTGTGATAAAGAATTTGAAATCAAGGGGATGCACATCAGTTGAGGAATGACTGAATAAGTTGTGCTATATGATTGTGGTGAAATATCTAAAAGAAATGATGAGCAAGATGCTTTCAGAAAAAACTTGGAAAGACTTGTGAACTCATGCAATATTGTAAGGATGATCAACTTAGCTACTTTGATTAAGACAATGATCCAAGACAATTCCAAAATATTTATGACGAAAAATTCTATTCACCTTCAGAGATAGAACTGATGAACTCTGAATACAAATTGAAGCACACCTTTTTAACTTTATTTTTCTTTTTTTTGTGTTTTCTTTTGCCACATTCTTAATATGCAAATACATTTTGTATGACTTCACATGTCATACAAAACATGTCGCTGTCAAATTGCTTACCTTCTCAAGAAGAGGCAGGGCAGAGAGAGAATTTGGAACTCAAAATAAAAAAAAAGTTTACATTCAATTGGGAAATAAATAGCGAATTAAATAAAAATATATTTCAAATATTAGCCTATTAAAAAAGAGAATTCAGTAATTTGACTCACTGTTAACTTTTTTTTTTCAACATACTACTCTGGTCACATCCAAGACTGTTTTAAAAGCAATATAAGGCTTAATTTGGATGCCTGTTTTTAGCATATTAATAGAAACCCTACCTTAGAAGAGTCCCTAGTGATTCTCCAATAGCTGTCTGTGTCCTTTGTCTGACTTTCAATCTCTAGGCTACAAATAATCAGAAGAAAATAAGTCATTTCAAAGTATAATAGCAGTAGCAGAAAAAAAGTATTTTTCCTTTTGTTGTCTCTGTACCTTACTAGTTTTGGATAACTAATTTATGCCCAAAAAGGAATTTCTCAGTGTCCTTGTCAGTCTATAGTTCTAATATAGTGGTACATTCTGATGTGACAATCAATTCATGGATTTACAGGAAAAATGAATTACATAAGCATGACCTACCTTGCTAGAAATCAGCAGTTCTTTTTGAGACTGAAAACTAAAATAGATTCATGTTAGTTACTTCTATGGGTTAGTTACCTTTAATATGATTTTCTCTCTAAAGAGTGTCATTCCAAAATCATATATATAAAACAGTTGCCTTTATGTTTCAGAAGCCTACCAGGAATAAAAGGCAAAGTGCTAGATAGCTAAATAATAAATATCTTCTGATTGGAGCCAGGACATTATTGTAAGGAGCACAGACAAAGGGAGAAGGAATATTTACCTAGTAACTTTAAGAGATAACTAAGAAAAAGTTAACATCAGATACAGAACCATGACCATACAATAGCACAATACAATAATAGACAGTCATGTTGATCAAGCATAATATCAAGGAAAAGCTTGAATCATAGTAGGTGGAATGTAGTATAGTGTAATATACTGGATTGAAATATGAAGAACTGGGGTGAGATCTTTGCTCTATTACTGCCTGCATAATATTTAGCACATCACTCAAACTCCTTAGAATGAGTTTTCCTAATTTGTACAGTAAGGATGTTCATCTGAAATGTTATAAGATCACAGCCAAGTCCTCCAGATGTTAAGTATTTTTTTTCATTTAGGAAGGTAGCAAAATGTAGAATAATATTTCATTTTTTTTGTATCATCCAAACAAAGAGATAAGTATTTGTAAAGCACATACTAAGTGCCAGGCACTCTGCTAGGAGCTTTGCAAATATACCATTTGATCCTCACAAAAACTTTGAGAGGTAGATGCTGTAACTATCCTCATTTTATACTTAAATAAACTCAGGCTAACAGATTTTAAGGGACATATCCTAGGCGACATGGATAATAAGTGTCTGAAACTAGATTTGAACTCAGATCTTCCCAACTCCAGGTCTAGGAATCTATCCCCTGTACCATCTAGCTGCTAATTATGCTAAGCACTGAGGCTACAAAGAAAGTAAAATTAAAAAGAGATCTCAAGGAGTTCATAAAATAATGGAGATGATAGCATGGAAACAATTACATTGAAACAAGATACATATGGATAAATTGGAGGTAACAAGTAGAGGGAAGGAATGAGTTTTAAGAGGGATCTAAAAAGATTTCTTAGAGAAGATAGGATTTAAAATAGGACCTGAAGCAAGACAGGGAAACCAGGAGATAGAGATGATAAGGGTGAGAATTCCAGCCATAGTGGACAGGTAGTGAAAAAGTATAGAGTCATGAGATAGGATGACTTGTTCAAGGAACAAGGTCCACTGAAAGGTTCTAGTTGAATAGATAAGATATGAAGCAGGGTAGTTGTAGTATTAGAGGGAAAAAGTGGGTGTAAACAACAGATGCTGCAAAGGTAAAACCAACAGCTCTTTGCAGTGAGAGAATGTTTTCAGTTAAGTTAAGGACGGCCCATACAATGTGATCCTAGATGACCAGGAGAGTGATAGTGTCTTCAGTAACAATAGGAAAGTACAGAAAGGAGACAAATTTGGAATTCTTTTCCTCAGTGAGTTTTTGTGTCTCCTTTTCTGTTTGGCCAATTCTGCTTTTTAAGGACTTATTTTCTTCAGTTAATTTTTGTCCTTCCTTTTCCAAGCTATTGACTCTCTCTTGCATACCTCTCATTTATTTTCCCATTTTTTCTTCTAACTCTCTTATTTGACTTTTAAAATCCTTCTTGAGCTGTTCCAAGAAGACTTTTTGGGCTTCAGACCAGTTTATATTCCCTTTTGAGGTTGCTGACAATGTTGTCCTCTTCAGAATTTCTGCCTTGATTTTCACTGTTCTCATAATATGAATCAATGATATGTTTCTTTTTGCTCATGGTGTTTGCTTATTTCCTGGCCTTTAAAGAGATTGGGCTCTCCTGCCGGGGAGCAGAGGGCACTGACCCAAGTTTCTTGTGTTGGGAGCCTGAGGCCTGGCCACTGACTTTGTGTGCTGGCACCTCAACTGCTGGCAGTTGGAGGCTGTAGGGTTCTGGCAGCTTACCTGGTGTTGGGCTGGAATCAGCAACACTGGAACGCTAGGGGTAGGATTGGGTAGTCTGGTCCCTGGAGGTTGCCTGCTCACCTAGGACTTTCCTTCCTTTCACTTTCTTCAGTTCCTTTCAGATGGATGTTTCTCCTCCTGGGGCTTTCCCCCTCGGATTACTTCTTAGAGTTTTGCTGAGGCACTGGGAGACTTGGCTGCTGTAGAACACAGAGGCAAGTGGTGGTTTTCTGAGCCAGTTTCCACTGGTTCACCTTTCCATACTGAGGCACTCAGGGGTCCTGGTGTTGGTGTTTGCCTGCTTCACCACCTAGGTTTTAGGATTTCCCCCGGTATGCCGAAGTGGGGCTTTCCACTAGTTTGCTTGGACGTCTCTCTTTCTGTATTACTCCCTTTCCCCCAGGGCAAGAGGGGCCTTTCCCGTTAACCCCTCAAGCTACCTAGGCTACCAAACTACTGCACGCCATCTTTGTTCTGGTTCAGCTGTTACACGGTTTTTCCTGGGGCAATATTTTCTGGACTTTCAGAGGTTAAGAGAGACTTACTTCTTACTCCACCATCTTGGCTCCTGTAAACAGAACCAAGGGGCCAAATTTGAAGGGAAGCCAGTGAGTTCAGTTTTAGACATGAAATCTTTAAGAAGCCTATGGGACATCTAGTTCAATATATCTAGTAGGCAGTTAAAGATTTGTATTTGGAAGTGAAGGGAGGATTTGGGGTTATCTATATAGATATTATCATCAACTGCTTAGAGATGACAATTGAATCTATGGGAGCTGATAAGTTCACCAAGTAAAATCGTATAGAGGGAGAAAGAGAAGGGGCCTAGGACAGAGTCCTTGGGGGGCACCCACCATTGGTAAGTTTGACCTATATGAAGAAAAAGAAGTTGTTACTAGCTATAACACTGTGGGCAAATCAATATTGTGGGAAACATTAGACTCTACTTTGGCATAACTTATTTTGGTTGTTTGTTTTTTTTCTTTTCTTTTTCTTTTTCTTTATTTTTGGTGGGGGGTAGATCTGTAATTTTATGTATATAGGGAACCTCTATAGTCTTATCAATTGTTACTAATTACTTTAAAAACCTTTCCAATAATCTGTCTTGCCCAATCACAACTAATTCTTTGCTGAGATCTGACATTTGCCTTCTTCACCAGAAGTAATTCCCTACAAGTATACTTTATTTATCAAAGCAGATCAGTCTCTGTTCTGAAATTTATAGTCAGAATGTTGCTGGAGGCACTGTAAGGTTAAATGACTTGCCCAGTATATATTGGGGACAGGACTTGAATCCAGTCTTCAAGAGTCTGTTTCTTCATCCACTACACCATCATGTCTCCAAATAATTGTATACTGACTGAACTCCATCTGAGTCGAATCAATAACTTCTGACCCTGGCTACTAGTTATGTCCTCTGAGGATGAGTGCAACACTGTCTGAAGCCTTCATAGCAAGAAGGAAGAAAACACAGTACTGATTGTCCTGGAATTTGAGTGAAGGTGAGAGAAAAATACTGGAAAAGGCACAAGATCCTAGCATCAAAGTGAGGACTCCAGGGGGTCATTGAGCATCCATGGAAAGCCTGAAGTGGTCCTAGAAACTCTCAGAGACCATCAGGTTTCCTGGAATAAAGAAGAGCTTGACTTCAGAAGCTGTTTTGCTTAATCCAGAAAAATGTTGCTAAATCCCCATTATAGAGGATCAATTACATCACTGACTAAACACTATTGTTTTTTTCAGTATAACTTGGTGAAATGACTTTTGGATAATCTTAATTTCTTTCATTTTCTATCCAGGGATGAAGAAGCTATCTTTATAGTTGATGAACTTTTTTTTTCCTCCTCCCCTAGTATTCATTTAGATTTTTATCTTCATTTAGGAAAGCCCAGGAAACCAGTTATAGTGTGTTTTCTGCAGGAGCAAGGAGAGGGTTGGGTATAGGTCCTAACACAGGAAGGTTATTACATTACCATTATTTAAGCAGCTTTGTGTAGAGGAAAGAACATTGGATTAATAATTAAGAAATCTGGATTTTAGCCCCAATTCTGATATGTTTGTGATGATAACCATGCAGAAATCAATTCCTCTCTCAGGGATTCTATTCCCTAATTTGGAAGACAAGAGACTTGGACCATACAATCTATAAAGTTCTTACATCTGAAATAAAATTATTTGATGAAAAATAATGATTTATTTTTCCATGTGTAGAGGCATTTAGAGGTGTTCTCTAAATGGAGATGGTGGTGGCTGTACCTGAACTTGGTTTGGAGAACTCTCGGTATGGAAATTTCTTTATTTTTCTTTTTTTATTTTTAACACGCATTTTTAAAACTTTGGGTTACAAATTTTCTCCCTCCCTCCCTCCCCACCCACCCTCATTGAAAAGGCAAGCATCTCAATACAGGTTATAGATGTGTAGTTATGCAAAACACTTCCATAGTAGCCCTGTTGTGAAAAACTAAGTATACTTCCCTTCATCCTATCCTATCCCCCATTTATTCTATTCCCTCTTTTGACCCTGTCCCTCCTCAGAAATGTTTGCTTTTGATTATCTTCTCCCCCAATCTGCCCTCCCCTCTATCAACCCCATGCTCTCTTGTCCCCTTCCCCTCTTATTTTCCTGTAGGGTGAGATAGATTTCCATACCCCATTATGTTATTCCCTCCTTAGGCTAAATCCTATGGGAATAAGATTCACTCATTCCCTCTCACCTTCCCCCATTTCCCCTCCACTGTAAAAGCCTTTTTTTTTTTATAGAGGTTATTTTTTTTAAATTTACCAAACAGAACAATTATAATGTTGTCAGGAGGCACAACTTTAAAAAACCCTAAAAACTAAAGCATTACATCTTTTACTTAGATCTAAGGTAAACAAAAGGATCACCTTTCTGGATTTGGCCCATGATAAACTGAGTGGGTACTTCCTACTGTTAACACAGAGACATTCCCTCTTCCAAAGCACTGGTTCTGACTTCCTTGGTGAATTAACTGTACACTCTACCTTGATATGAAGCAGTTACCCTATCATGATTCTAGGGAGTCAAGGGAGGTTAAGAGTACCAGGCCAAAGTCCCTGCTACAACATAAATTCTGCATTTTTTCACTAGCACAGCTAAGACCTTAGTGCTACCTGTTTCTACATGGAATTGGTGTGGGATTCAAGTATGACAATGCATGTAATATACTTTTTGAACTTTAACATGCCATATGATTATTATATCTGGCTCCCTTTCCAGCCCCTTCCAGGACTGTTGTCCTTCATAATGAATGCCTACCCTCTGCAAATCACAATTTAGTTCTAAATTATATCATGCCTTGGATTCTTAAACTTTATGAATGTTAAGACATGTTACCTCAGATAGACTGCATGTCTCTTGAGAGCAAGGCCTATGTATTATACTTCTTATACTGTCAGTAAAGGAAGTTGGGAATATTTAGTCTCCAGAAGAGAAGACTCAAAGGAGATTTGATAGTTGCCTCAAGTATTTATTTGATGGCCATTCAAAGGGAAGAAGGATTAGACTTGGTCAGCTTAGCCCTAACTAGGAATGGGTAAAACCTGCCCAGAGGTAGATTTCTACGCTATGTAAGGAAAAGCATCCTAATAATTTAAGCTGTAGATTGTCTTGGAAGGTACTGAGCTGCCCATCCCTAGAGGTCTTTTTTTTTTCAGAAATATTTTTTGTTTTATTTTTAGTTTTCAACATTTACTTCCATAAGATTTTGAGTTCCAAATTTTCACCCCATCTCACCCCTCCCCCCACACCAAGATGGAATGAATTCTGAATACCCCTTCCCCTGGTCTGCTTTCCCTGCTATCTCTCCCTCCTTCCCCTTCTATTTTCCTATAGGGCAGGATAGATTCTGTACCCCATTTCCTGTATTTCTTATTTCCCAGTTGCATGTGAAAACATTTTTTTTAAACATGTGTTTTTAAAACTTTGGATTCCAAATTTTCTCCCTTCCTCTCTCCCTACCCACCCTCATTGAAAAGGCAAGCAACTCAATATAGGCTATATATGTGCAGTTATGCAAAACACTTCCATAGTAGACATGTTGTGAAAAACTAACTCTATTTCCCTTAATCTTATCCTGCCCCCCCATTTATTCTATTCTTTCTTTTGACCCTGTCCCTCCTCAGAAGTATATGCTTCTGATTACCCCCCTTTCCCAATCTGCCCTCCTCTCTATCATCTCCCTACTCCCTCCCCTGCATTTTCCTGTAGGGTAAGACAGATTTCCATACCCAATTGAGTATGTATATTATTCCCTCCTTGAGACAAATTCAATGAGAATAAGATTCACTCTTTCCCTCTCACCTTCCCCCATTTCCCCTCCACTGTAAGAGCCTTTTCTTTTCTGTTTTTTTTTGTGAGATAATTTACTCCATTCTACCTCTCCCTTTCTCCTTCTCCTAGTATAATTCTCTCTTACACCTTAATTTTATTCTCCAGATATGACCCCTTCATTTTCAACTCACCCTGTGCCCTCTATCTATCTATCTATCTATCTATCTATCTATCTATCTATCTATCT